>NW_025953555.1:944559-1022961 GCF_022495145.1 Xylaria bambusicola | reverse complement strand
TAATTTTTTTTTGTTCTGTATTATTTTTTTTTTTTTTTTTTTTTCTCGTCCGTTCTTTTTTTTTTCACCCCCCCCCCCCCCACCCCCCCCCCCCCCCCCCCCCCCCCCCCCCACCCTAGTGGAATCCGTAGGGTTTCAGAGCAGAAGGTGTGCATATGGTCTTGTTCACGAGTTTTGACACATGCTAGGGTTAGTTGGATTGTCCATGGCCTATCTAGGTATTCAGAAACCTTATACATAGTATGGCTGTCCAGGAAGGTTTGATATATGAGAGATACCTCTCCTCTTCCGCCTGGCATCCGAGCTGTACTAACTATAACTGTAGGTATAGTCGACGGCTTGGTTTTTCTCTGCAAACCAAAGAGCCTCATACAAAGTAGCGTGGTAGATGACAAAAAGTATTCTAGCCACGTGCATCGGCGAACTAGGGATTTTTCTAAGGTCGGTATGTAGTAACAGTGATGCCAAAAGGCCACCTAGCGTCTACAATTGTTTGTGTTAGCCTTTTTTTTTTATTTTTGTCACCCGCCTTTTCTCCCCTCGCCCCCTTCTTTGACATGGCCAAAGATTGTGGAAGATAAAAGGGAGAGGAAAAAAATAAATAAGAAAAATAATAAGAAGGCTGAAGCTTGTATTTAGTTTGTTGTAGGTCGGTTTATTGCGACTAGTCTAGCCTGTCTGTGAAAAGAGGTACCTACTTAGGTAGACATTAAGCGGATAGCACCCGCACGTAAGACTTTGCCCATAACATACCTATACACATAGCTTGCCTCCCATGCCTACCTATGTGAATGCCTGGAAAGTGATTGGAAAGACAGTAGCATCCAACGAAGACTGGGCCCATGCTGCATACTGTAGCAGTACAGCTATGCATGCATGGCTACTTGCATGGACGAAGATTCCATCCGTGTCTAGTATCTGCATGTATGTACTCAGTATGAGGCATTTCTGCAAGATTGTTGCCATATTGGAGTCGGCATACGAAGAGGTATGCAGGGCAATCGGCAGCTCTTCCGCCAGGCCATATCGGACAGGCTTGGACGGGCATGGACGGGCAGGGAGCAACGCCTTTGTAGCCTTGTTTACGGACCCTTCCGTTGCCATGTACATAGCATCGACATCTTGTAGCTCGATAGACTTCCCCATCTAACAAACTGTACAGAGAAGAGCTCGCCGCCAAAAAGCGCTTTGGCTCACCGCTCCAATCCCGGCCCAGCACGCCAACGGCGGCATCTAATAAAAAACTCGGGCAAGCTCGGACGTGATTGATACGTCGGCTGCTGTCAGACCTTTCTGTCAGACCTTTGGCTTGAGTCTACCTGCTCTACCCAGGCGAGCTGCAACACACCCGACCTGTTCACTGCTGAACGGCTTCTCCTATTCAGGCCACTTCGCACTCCCCAATTCGCCCGGCTAGGGTACACCGACATCGACACCGCCTATCTCGATCAGGGTTGCTCTACTATACGTAATGCAGAGTGTATCAAGATCACGTCACGACAAACAACTTCCTTTCGAGGACGACGGGCCCCTCCGCTCCCGCTCCTTTCCTGTGGCCCTCTTATAATCAAAGACGTAGGGCAAAAAGTCGATGGTGCGGCTGTTGTCGAGTCATCCAGTAAAGCTTAATGATTGCTTTGCTACATGTACACGGCCGGCTACTCGCATATGTCGGCGGGCTGCAGGCATGCGAAGCTCTCACCTGCCTGCAAGTGCAGTTCCTGTCCACTCTGCCAAGAAGGGATCCTGAAGCTCACCTTGATGTTATTCGCTTCTAAGGTCGCGGAGGCCTCAATTTGGACCCCACCAGAGAGCCCGCTGCTCACTTGCAGCGGTGGCCCTGCAGGATGACTAGATCCTCTCCTATACATATGACTGCATACCTACTACTTCCAAGTAAGTAAACACAGAGACAAGAAGAGAAATACTAGTGGCTTCTTTGAGTATCAAAATAGCTACCGCTGCTCTTACTCCACACTCACTTGACCAGGGACATACCTATCCACTCCACCTACACACCTACAGCATTGAGACTAGAGGATGACTTGCCTGGCTCGCCTGGTGTTTGTGAAGAGAGGCCCAGTAGTTGGATTGGCGTATTACGAGTACATGGTGTGCTGGTAAACAGATTAGGATGATAAGGGTAAACATCCAGATCCACAACAAGCAGTATCAGGAAGGAGAGAGATGTTTTGTTCCGCCGACCAACCTCTCAGGCCGGCAAGAAAACTGAAGGCTTCCATGTTATTCAGACATGTCGGAATGCAAACTACAAAAGCCTTGTTTGCCATAATTACCTGTTATCTCCATGGTTGCTTAGTGCCTATGTAAGAGGAGCAACTTTGCTCTAATTACACTGACATATACATGTCCACATTATCGGTGAACATAAAATCGGACTACAGTCTGCAACGCAAAAGCTGTTATTTACCTACTGTGGGCTTCTGTCTGGGCAATGCGTACCTACATACCTATTGCCTAGTACGAACTGATGGGTCTGTATCTCCCTGATGCTGACGACGGCGACGTACGACTAACTGTATGTACCTATCACACTCAGTACATACATGTATGTAACAAGTAGGACTATGCCCCTAAGTTGAATAGGTACGAGAAGTGCTCAGAGCCAAAGTTACAGCATGGTATTCTAATACCTACCCATGGTATTTTTATCGTGTCTACAGAAATGGAGATAGCTTCTTGGTTGATGACGTCATGCGCTCTAAACCGAATAGCTTCCTGCAGAAAGTGATATTCTTCATATAGCTACATATCTCTACTTACAGTAAGTACAGGAGGTATTGCGACATGTAAGCAAGCCAGTCAGATGTCTCAATCTTCTGTCTCAATCTGTGGGCTTTCAGGCCAATTCACGTCCCGACTTTTGCGCCATCAGAACGCCTTCTTACTGGACAAAGCTCAAAACAGCTCAAAATAGCCTCACAAGATCCTCTCCTCTTATCGGATCATCAACCAACAGACAACATGTGTACGGTATTGCCTTGTAACATCCGTATCGGCATCCATCCAAGCCCGTGGTCTGATATCATAACATGACTGGTCGAATATCCACCTGCACCACCCAGCATCAGCTTGGTGACACGAGATAGGGGCTGCTTTGATCACTGCAGCAAACCTCCCCTGTCTTGCATTCCAACCCCCTGAAGATTTCTGTCTTCGCTCACCCTTTGGATACGCAAGATACGGCATGTCGCTCTGAAAGCAAAGAAACCGACGCTCGAGATGCTCCTATGCTGCTTTTGGCGGGTTGATAAACGAATCAGTGTCGTTCATTCTTGTAAGCGGATGACGGGTATTGAACCCCTTCATCAGCGCGGCTCGGCGTATCGCCAAACGTCCACCGAGCCGCCCAAGTTTGATTGGAGGGCACACATCCATTAGAGGATGAAATGTGTTTCTCCAACTCACCTCGTATGAGTTATATCCCGGAGCACCTGCCAGCCCGAAAACTATTGTCTACACGATACGCTCCCGCCCGCTTCTGGGAAATCCCTCATTCCACACGTTGGACGAACCTGATATCCCTTGTGCTCATTTTCGGTGCTGGTCACCGCGCCATGGAAATTGTGACAATTTATGGTATAGTACATACCGAGCAGTGTCTATAATGGCAGATTCAAGTACCGCCATGTGTCATACCTAAAATACCTTGTTGATTAACCCAGGACTTCTCAACTATGCTTCGACATCTACTAGCCACCCTTCACTATGACCACCCAAAGTGGAGTTATGCTATAGAGGTTTTATCCAAGGACCCTTGTTTTAAATTCACAGCCGCATGTAAGCGACCTGATCAGATGTCACCCATCGGTCCTTGGTCTTTTCCCACCTGGGGGTTTGGTTGTTCTGCCTTGAGCCTTCGCATATGTCGTCTCGACGTCCCATACAAAGGGGGACTACTATATAGTCTTCGGCTATAGCTACCCAACAGCGGAGTAGCAGCCGCTCCATCGAATAGCTACAGACTTAAATGGCCAGGAGAGATTAGAGCGAGGCTTCAGTAAGATCTAGCAACAAGTCGGACGGCAATAGGAACAGGTCACGCCCTCAACTCGAAGGATACCCAGACAGTAGGCCAACTATTCATCGCGATATTCAACGTTGTCGGTTCTTCTGTGAATAGGACCAAAGCTGAATACTGGATGTACATTCGTCGGATCAGAGGGGCCTTGGCTGCTGCGTCTTGGCGGTGAGAGAGATTTTTGGATATTGTTTCGTCGAGACAAAGTAAAAATGTATGGGGTACCATATCTGAACCCTGAAACCTGGGGAGGCAAAACGCGGGGTTGGCCATTTCTCCTACTCGGTAAGGATTCCTCTTGCTCGAATATGGTAGGATCCCGCATGCTTGCCCCCCACCAACTCCGCACGATGTCCCGCGGGGCACATTCTTTCGAGACTAATCTCCCTCGAAAGCGCACGATACCCTACCTACCTAGATTCCGCTAGATGCTCTCAGATGGTCACATGCCCCGAAGCCCGTTTGGCCGGCCGGCATCGCGTGCTCGCACCACTATGTATATGTATACACTTACCACGCATCGAGCTGACAGATAACCGAAAGTATGGCGACCCAATGCGAAACCCACTCGAGGAGGCAAGGGGGGCGGGAAATCACATGAAAACAGTCCAACGCAGGTCAGACATTTCCACTATGATGGGAATGACGAAACCTCGTGTCGTGCACATACAAGCTATCATAAGCTCGAATTCGTTACACCTCCTACTAAAGCCACGTCAACGTGGGCGGGGTCAGTACAACCGTCTTTTTTTTTTTGGGCTCTGGGCGGGAGCTGAACATGCCTATCGGGAATCTCCCCCTTTTACCAATGGCAAGATAAACTGGCTACGAATACTAAACGTATGTGAAGTCCTAACAATCAAACCACTCGTTTCCATGCTAGAGTAAGCTAGACCCCCATCAAACACTGACGCCCTGTGCCTAGGTGATTAGCCGGCTCTTGTCGACGTGTCTCTTTCCAAGCTGGGCCTTGGCTGACTTGGCTTGCCTCGTCCCCGTCGATTCCAAGTAGCATTATCATGTATCCCCGCAAAGAAGATATACACAGGCAATTTGTGCAAGCTGGCTCCTACGAACCATTTCTGGTATCCGTCGGGTCGACTTTCCTTATACAGCGCCGTGTGATATGAGAAGACCAGCATACTTAAACGTATATCCTGACGTGTAAACTAGATTTATATCGGTAGCTCGTCGTAATGCCGATGCTACTCGACGTAATGGTGGTAGGAAATGCAGTCATGTCTAGCTTGGCTTTTCTATGCCGCTACCATCTACTGGTATCTAGCACACTAAGAATATGATGTCAGAGTGAATCAGATGTGCTTTGCCTACAATAGAGGGGCCGTCTTTTTTTTTTATAGTCTCGGCAGAGTGGAAGACTTGGACTCACTGCAGCGATGTACATGGATACCACGCATGACCGATCCAGAATTGGCACATGACTAGGTATGATTGGGTAAGGGGATTGCAAACAGTATGCGGCTGGTGTACATGCTTCTTTCCTTGTAAAGGAGTTACGTGCCTTGTCTCTCGTATCTAGGCACATGAGCAAATTGGCGGCAATACAAAATAGGTAGTTGGGGAACCATGTCAACGACTCTCAAGTATGCTATATTATTTCAAGCTGCTCGGATACCACCGACCATCGATATATTGCCACAGTAGTGATACTGGAAGGACTGAACCCCCGCCCCCCCTCTAGACTGATTAATATCTTTAGATTCAAAGTCGCTGGTCAGTGTTTGATACTCCAGCACTATATATCAATCGCCTCCCTCTCGTGTCGTTGCTTTCTCTTTCATGTCCCTTGTCAGCGATACTACGAGGTCTGCCAATCTGGATCCCGTTTCCTTTGCTACTTCAACTGCTCTCTGGGAACCTCCCTCGGAATCGGGGTCCTCTTGCTGCTCGCTTTCCCGACGGCTACATTCGGCCTTGTGCACGAGAGACTGCGCTTTCGCCGCGGCGGACTTTCCAGCCTCGACGATCATGCAGTCGTCCCCAACGTACTTGTCCATCTCTTTCTCGCCGAGCATCTTCGTCATGTAGGTCCAGGATCGGTTCTTCTTCCTGTCTGAGCGAATTCTCTTGATCTCTGTCTCGAAAGCACGATTGTAGACGTCAAAGTCGATGCCTGTGGGCGACTCCGCGAAGGCCATGTTGTCCGGTGAAGACAATTCGTTCTCTCCACCTGTGCCAATACCGAGGAATAATGCATTTTTCTCGGTGGAGCCCGGGAATTGTGGCTCGATTTTCTGTTCCGAGCTTATAGGCCCGAGATTTAGACCTGATCTGAGGTAGGCGTTACGCTGTTCAATAAGCTCAGCTGCTTCTTGCGCTACAGACTTTTGCTGACCTGACTCGGCTGCGTCGGATTGTTGTTGCGAAGCTGGCCAAGATATCGGAAGCTCTGCCTTCGTTATTGTTTTTGGTAGTAGTCTGGGCGGATAGGGAGTTCGAGGAGTTGTGACTCGACTTTGAGAAATAAGGCCCTTGAAACGCCGTATGGCTTTTAACTATGTGGCGGTTTAGTGACGATGACAACATAGAACGACGGGATAAACTACTCACGACACAGATCAGGTGGTCCATCTTGCGTGTAAAAGCGTGGTTCACCTCCAGCTCATTGGGTGTTTCCACCACGTCAGAACAGTTTTCTACCTCGGGCAGAAGAGGATCTTCCCCATTTCTCGTGACCCAGGGATGGTTCTAGAAACAGTCAATATTGTTCGGCACATAGATCTGTCCAACGAAACCTTACTCGGATTTCCGGCAATGTGATCCTCGTGATACTATTCTTGTCCAAGATCCGTGTAATCAAATCCGCAAAGTCCGCGTCCTCGCCTTCAGGAAGAAAGAATGGCTTTTCTCGAATGGCTTCGTACATATCTAAGACATGGTGCCCGTTGAATGGCAGTTGTCCATACTTCAGACAGTACAGTGTGACACCCATTGACCAGACATCAGCAGCCTTGCCGGAAACGTCTCCATGCCTCGCCTGACAGAGCTCTGGCGGTATAAAGGCGGGGGAACCGGCAGATTTGTTTGTCATCATCTCGTTTGACTTTTCAAACATTTCGGAGACTCCGAAATCAACAATCTTGAGCACATCGTCTTCTGTCAAGAGAAGATTGTCAGGTTTTATGTCACGATGGATGATATTTTGAGCATGCACTATCGGCGTGTTAAAAAGTGTCACCAGAATCCAATTGTGCAACAATAATTCCAGACTCACAATATTCAATGCCGAGAATCAGATCACGAAACCAAGTACGGCAAAGTTCACTTTCGTAGGGGGTAGCTTGTTGATCCAGATCGATTTTCATGACAACACCCTTTTTACACATTTCTAGTACCATATATAAAGAGTCGTCTTCGGGGTCGTCAAGGACTTCGATCAGGGCTACAAGGTTGGGGTGATTAAGCTTCTTCATGATGGCAATTTCGGCGCGTATCAAATACAAGGCGTCTTTGGCCTCGGCATCCTCTTGGCGACCGAATTGCTTTTTGTAGAAGTTGTTCAGTCCCGTCCCGGGTGCCTGGTGATGTGGTGTCCCAGGTCCAGGACGTCTCAGGATATGCGACTGCGCCCGCTTTCGCAGGCGGGATTTTGAGAATTCTTTCACGGCCTGTGGCGAGGTAGGTGAGCAATTCTCGCCTTGACAAGGAATATGACGCCTCCACTTACATATTCGTTTCCAAACTGGTCGGTAGCTAGATGGACAGCGCCGTAAGAGCCACGGCCAATCTCTTCCCCGATTCTATATTGATTGACGGTAGACTGCGATATACCGTCAACCTCGTCGTTGGTGTATTTGGCGTCCAGAGTCTCCTAGAACAGGAGGGCGAAACCCCATCATTAGCCCACTCTAGCGCACAGGCAACTCGCACAGCAGATGGCGTGCATTCTTACTTTGACTTCGCGGTGCTGCGATGGAGTCCTCTTATGATGTCTCAACGGACTTAATGGAGCAGCAGGGGGGGTTGATCTAACGGATGCATGTCTTAGATGGCAGAGTCCGAGAGTGGTGCATCGCGGGGCAGCTTCGCGACTGGTAGTAGGTATACCGAGCTACCTACATAAGTAACATAAACTCTACTTACAGGAGAGGGGCAGGCGCTGATTCACTTGCGGCATCAGCAAATTGCTCGATGCTAATGTGTGGTTGCGGCGATGGCGGAGCGGGGAAGCTGTGAGGAGCATTTATCGCGGCGGACATTTCTGAAATACTCGCGGCGTCGTCTGGGCCTGCCGATAAAGCCGTTGTGGGTGGTTGTATCATGGCGTGTGTGCGGTCGAGGGGCTGATCCCGTCGGGCACGAGCCTGCCAAGATGACGAATAGCAATGGGGAACTGGCACAGCTCGACTAGGAAAGCCTAACGTCGAAAAACCAGATGACCGGGGCGTGTAGAGCAGAATGCGGATAGCTCCCTACATATGTAGATAGATAGAGAGCAATGGGGGAATACGAATATCAAGAGGGAGACATGGCAGATGAGATAAATGACGTATTTATAGGGTTAGGAGATGGGAGAGAGAGAGAGGGATAGAGAGGGAGGGAGAAAAAGTGATCAGAGCCTGCCTTTCTTTTGCCTTTCTTTGCGAAATGGATGGGTGTTGCAATGTATGCCAGTGCCTGTATGTATGGTCCTGTAGGTGTGGTTGGGATGGTCGTAGTACCTAGACCTCTTCGACCTGCGCTACCTACCACCAAAACAACAATATAACACAATAATATAACACAACAATACACAATCTGTGCCGGAAAGGTCAAAGCCCACCTAGAGGAAGTAGTATGGTGCTATGTAGATGGAGGAGATGAAAGGCTCTCAGCTTTGGCTCGGTTCAGCCCAACAGCAACCAATTCGTACATGGAGCAAATCACGTCTGCACCTTTTGCCCTACCCACCCAGCGATCCCTGTTGCAGCAATAAGAACACCCCCAGTTTGGGGGCTTCGCGCCACTGGAGGGCTGCCCAATCAATCGAGAAAATCAATCAAGAACCGTGGAAGCCATAAGTCCTTGTCTGTTCTGGCAAGTCCTTGCACTGTATCTGTACTAGGTATCTATACTATCTGTTCTATATCTGGACCATGTAAATGTCGTAGGGCTGTCCATAGTGAGAGCTTGACAAGTCTAGAACATCACACCATAGACACGGGCTGTCACTGTCAATTCCATTGTCACTCAAATTTTGGCAGGCTACATTGGTGCAAGCAGTAGTGTGTTCTGAAACCTTTTACTGAGCACTCTGGTGCGTAGGCAATAACCTACTTTTCCATGTGAAAGGAACCTACTGAAATCAATTTGCCTCTACTATATATACATTCGGTACTTGGACAACGTGTGTAACTATTTTTAGCAAAGAATTTTAAGCCCTACAGCGCATCTAGGCCACCTTCTTGGCAGATGAACGTGATGTGGTGGTAGACTTGGAAGTATGATATCAGCCTGGTAATTCCAGTATGAATAACACAACACATCTTGTGTGCCAGATAGGTAGCTCGGTAGGCACCTTTAAGGGGAGGACTCGGAGTACCGTACCTACTATACCCACCCAGACACCTTCAGTCCTTAGCTACGATGGAAAGCTATGGTAACTTCCTCTGTAGGTACATATACTACTAGGTATCTATGTACCTGGATAGGTCATCTACTTCGTAGATATAGGTATCTGGCAGATCTGGGTCCTAGGTTACAGGCAAGTTCACTCACCGCACATTCCGAGCTTGTTTCCACTGGGTTGGCATATAATCCGCTGTAGAGCGATGCCGTGTTTGCCGTCGGACATGCCGCTGTACCCGTGTGTTTGAGGTTGGCGAGAGCTTGAAAATACCATGTCGGCATCCACGACACTCTCGCAGCTAAGTACATAAGTACATGCATGATGCACGCAGTTTACCAAATTCGGTTGGACCCCGGCCAAGTCGCATATCTGCTAGGATAAGAAACATTGGGATATAAAGTGCGGCCCAGTAGGGGTACCTACGTGCCTGGTGTACCTGCCGCCTGCTGTACCTAGGTATTCGGCGCTAATACAGGCGGTACATACACTGAGGTACAGTTCCAATCACTGAACTCAGAGCCTCAAACAGCCTCAACCCAACCGCTTCATTGCAGGCTGAAATCCCCGACAACCATTGATCACGGGCATGTGAGCTCTCAACCTCTAGTCTCAGCTAGAGAAGCCCGCGCCGGCGTCATGCCCGTCCAGGTCTATTCCTTGTACATCTTTGACCGTCACAGTAAGTCAAGTCAAGTCACGTCAAGTCCAGTCGAGCCTTGCCCCGGCCTCATCAATCCGAGTCAGCCGCGTGTTGCGCCTATGGCCATGACATGTCATGACTGCCCTGAGCAGGCAGCACTATGGTTTATACACTTTCGTGCGCCTAGGCGCACAAGCAAGGGCGCGAAGGAAAACAAACAAACAAACAAGCCGCAAAGAGACCTGGCCTCATTCGTTGACAACCTGTTCTCATAGCCGAGTGCATCTACTCGAAACAATGGCTGTCGTCCGCAGCGACGGCCACCTCGCCAGGACTCGCCCCGTCCGAGAAGCACCGCCAACAACAGCAACAACAAGCCAATAGCACCGACGCAGACCAACAGCAACAGCAGCAAGCCCCCGCTAAGCCGCGCCGGAACAAGGGCGCCGATGATGCCAAGTTGATCTTCGGCACCGTCTTCAGCCTGCGGAACATGGTGCGCAAGCTGGGCGGCGACGACGACGCCTTCATATCCTTCCGCACCGGGCAGTACAAGCTCCACTACTACGAGACGCCCACGAACCTTCGTTTTGCCCTGCTGACCGAGCCCGGCGCCCTCAGCATGCGCAATGTCCTACACCAGATCTACATCAATCTCTGGGTTGAATACGGTAAGATTGAGAGCACCGATTCCCCACTAAATGCTTCTGCTTGTTTCGGATCATGCGAGTGTTGGAGTCCGCACGCTGCTGCTGAAACAAGCTACCATATGATTAAAAACTAACGACAACCTTGACTATAGTGGTGAAAAATCCCCTGTCACCTGTAGAGCACAAAGGTGGCGAGGGTGTGCGGAACGAGATGTTCGAGCTCGGTCTGGACAAGTTCATTCGTGGATTGATGTGAACGAGGCGAGTCACCTCTTGACGTTTACTTCTCAGCCTTACCCGGCAACCAACCAGTGGCGAGGTAGAGCACGGTGCAGGCCATAATATGCCATCGCAAAAATCGAACATAACTGTTTGGTAACTGCGGAGAAACATAAGACAAGACCACCACGTCTAGAATTTGAAAATCTAAACTGCCTAAGGTGTGCCTAGTAACATGCTCCCTGATCAGTTGAAACCATTCCATCTTTTTGGCGGAGCTAGCAAACGATCGATGCTGTAACATGGGAGGTGACCAGCGAAATTTGACCAGTCATGAATACGGTGTCCTGGAATATACCATAATATAAAATACATGTCTACCCTATGTTTATGGACGAGACTACACCCAAACTTGGGCACCCCAGATACCATTAGTAATAATATACACAACAGCTGAAGCCCATGTCTTTCGTCCCTCGTATCCAAGTTCTGTCTGTATGTAGTCTAACGGCCCAGCCATTTTCCCTATTAGCCCAGATTAAATTTGAGCACAACGCGTATAGGTTGGTGCATGCATGTTCATCCCAGTCTAGGCCTGCTTGCAGTATACATATCATAGTTCACTATATTTCATTTCGCTCTTATTAAACTTTAGAAGGACGCGTGGTCTCGACTTCGTAACGATCCGCGGGGACGGTACGGGACTATCTTGAATGAGTCGGAGTTTCTCTGTTTTGGCCAAGCTATATTGACTTCACCTGGTTTTCAAATTCGAGGTGCAGGGAGGAAGAAGTTCGGCTATGGCTGGGGTTGTGACTGTGACGCCGTCTGGGAAGATCCTAACGCCTTCTCCCACGCGCTCTCGAAGGAACTTTGTGAGGGATCTACCATAACAACACTCTCGTCCACTGTCGTAGTCTGGGATGGCCTTACCCTGTTGCTGTGCTCATGCTCTTGCTGAGATACGGCTCCATCTCCATACGTAGCAGCAGCAGCGGCGTCGCTGAGTCCAGCTGCGGCAGCGGCAAGTTCTTCGTCTTGGTGGATCTCATTTTCCCAGTTGCTTGAATACACAACGGCAGCAAAGGCGCCAAGTTCTTGAACATATTCCATCTCCTGTAAATACTCGTTTGGCATACCGTTTCCGATGGCGTGTGCTTGTCGCGTTAGCACGGAAAGGATCTTAGGGAGTAAGACCGCGCGGCTCGCGGGGTCTGCAACAGCCTCTGCTGAAGGCTCGGCTGTAGAGCTTGTAGATGGAACGTCTGAGCCAAACGCACCAGGTAGTAATTTCTTGTTCAGCAGGACAGAGAAACCAGCATCGAGGAGGAGAGTTAGCACGTGACAGAAGGCTGGGGATTCGACAAGATCAGATGTCTCGTCCAGAAGGCGGCGAAGGGCCGGTGTTATGGTTGATACAGATGATAAAGTTGACGAGCTACCGGATTGATTTGCAGTGGCCGTAGCACTGTCACCTAAAACACCAGACTCCTTCAAGACAAAATCCTCTAGCGGCGTCGGGGGGAGGAGGAACGGTAACCACTGTGCGCCGGGTCGTTCAGTGTCTGACTTCGTCTCGACTTTCTTGCGCACTTCGAGCGATAGTTGAGAAAAAGTATCAAAGCTCAAAAGGTCACGTGGACTAAGATGCCCAAAGACCTCACGAACGGCGGTCTCGACTTTCTCCATAACGTCAGTCCAGCCCCGATTCAATAACCACCAGCTGAAGGTTAAATATTTCCGATTTGTTTCAAAGTCGCTACCATATGTCTGCTCGGAGTTATCATCATCATTGTTCTCAAGATTTATCGTGGATTGTGGTGCACCCGTTGCTAGTGAAATAACACTAGACAGGTAGCTTCTCCGACCGAGCAGGTTCAGTTGGATTCTGGTGAGCATCGTCAAAAGCGCTACTGTATATATAAGCGTAAAAGCTCGTGTTATTGCTGGAGATTTCTAGTTAGTCCAGACGGCTTCCTTCCAAGGTGCTCGGCGCATGGAATCGCGGGCGCTCACAGCTTATCGTTAAATCATCCCAGAGCTGCCTCTTAGTCTTCCGAGGCTTTTGTAGAGCTTGGCCACTGTCTTGTGTAGCATCCCCTGCGCTAGAAACAGAAGGTAGAGTTGCTTGGCTTGCGTGAACGCCACTCTCACTCTGTAGACTCACTACGCTTTTGCCTTCTTCTTCTGTCATGGTGGTGTCTGCAATGCTCGGCGCTACAACTGACGAATCGCCACTGCGCACATTTTTTGTAGCACCCTTCATCTGCTGAATCTCTAGTGTAATGTTCTCAGTGTTCATCGCTTCGAGGACGTTGGTGGTAGCTGATGGGAGCAATGCCAGGATGGTGTATGTGCAATCCTCTTGATTTTGTTCAAATCGACGACGTAGGCTGTACGGTGGTTAGTTTTCTTAACTCGTGTATCGAATTTGTCTGGAAGCTAGCTGACTTCTCTTTCGCAATGCGATCGCTGCTCATGCGCTCGCGCGCATCATTGATCTTATTCAACACATATTGGGTGGCTAGGTATCCGGCACCAACGATACCGACGCCAATGGCTATCGGGGTGCGGTTGCGACGGAACCACCGCCGCGTAGTCGATAGCATGTTGAAGAGGAGTTGCGAGCAGTGTGGAAGAAGGATTGCGTCCCTTCAGGGAAGCTAGGGGTGGTTGATTAGGATCACTGCTGTGGCGGCATGAAATCGACTGGGTTTCGTTTTGGGTATAGGGTAGAATTATCGTCGTCAGCGTCGTCGTTATCGTTGGGCTAGTCAGTGCAGACGGGGTTGGTTGACCCCTTCATACCGCCTGGCCTTTGGGCGAGAGTACCACGGGACGAGGGAATGAGGATAGAGGCGCCCGGGGTCGGGTCGAGATATCACGAACTATCTAAGTACTGATGATGAGTTATGCTAATTCCCTAGCCTTGGCTTATCCTGACGTGTACCTCGGCATGCGCGTGAGTGCTACGGCGGTAACCCCCGGAGGTACATACATGCATGTACCTACCAGATACCTATGTACCTACCTAGGTACAGCCACCTAGGTACATGATCAAGCACAGCCACGTCCATCTGTGTGGCTCGTATGACGTTTTCCCCCCCCCCCATCGCATCTCCAAGAAAGCGCAAACCCAAGAAGGAACCCCGCCATCTGGCATGCCCGCTCCCTCCAAGCCTAACCGAAAGCTGGCCTGGCGCCAGAGAACAGGACAGCAGCAGCCTCTCACCAAGCAAGCGGCCTCATCAGAGGTCGCACGTCACAAAAAACTCTCCCACGTGTCAATCGTCCAACTCACCCCCGGAGTCCCAGCATGGAGCAACAGAGACCGCAAGAATTCATATTAGAGGCCTTTGCCGACCCAACATCCGTCAGAGATGTCGTTCGAGGTAAGCCGTCCGCTGATCGTCAAGTATATTTCTGTCTCTTTCTTTTTGCTCCTCTACAATGCCCCGCATCTCATGCCATCCGTCATATGAAGCATATAAAAAGCCTCGGCCGATGCATTGCGTCGCGACCCAGCAATCCAAAAAGCTTGAGCCGATTTCCTCTAACATGCCCTTCAAAATGAAACAGGCATATTACATACGATATTCTTCCACCGATTCTTCCCCTCTTTAGCGCCGGGGTCGCGCGAAGTCCTTGACATCACTCTTCCTTTCGTCGACGATGCCGAGCTCGACACCATGATTGAGAAGCGCGCTGCTGAGCTGGCGCGTGAACTCGACACCGAACGAACGCATTCGCATTCCACTAGTTCCAGCACGCCTCTTCATCACCACCTATCGCAACAGCGTGGTGGTGGCGGCGGTGGTGCGGCAGCTGCAGGCGGTCGCGGCAATATATCCGTCCAATTCTTCGAGAAGAAGCGCCGCAAGACCTGGTACATGCGTGCGGCCTATGGCGGCGGCGACGAGGAGGTCTGCTGGGAATCGTGGACCGTCAAGGTCACCGTGGCCGAACCGAGGACGGAGAGTGGTAAGCAATCATTCCGGCTAGCCCCTTGCCTCCAGCCCAGACAGGCCCGTTTTATCTCCTCAAAGGCTTAGATCAGATCAAATCTTGACGAAAAATGCCGAAATGCATAGTAGCGAGAAGTTGGGATAACAACCAATAAGCCTACCTTAGTCTCCTACCCTTCGCGATTGATATATTACCTGCTGACTTGATTCTGGTACTTCTTTCAGAGCGAGCTAAGGTCCGCAAAGCTATGGAGCAGACACTTCTTACGACCGCCATGAAAATCGTGACCTGTGTAAATTCTTATAAGGATCACATCCCGCCCATTACGACGAGCGAGACGAACCCCTTCCCTTATCAGATCAATGTCAACCAGAAAGACAGCGGTTGGGCTACGCGCATGGGCATTTACTAGCGGGGATAATATTACTATACCAAAAACACTCCAGGTGATCTCTTAGCTTGCTTGTTTGTCAACGACTACTATGACTACTACCAACAACCACCGCCACAAACATACCTTCACATTCGCTCGCCGAGGATGTATCCCTGCCAATACGCTGTAAATACAAGCCTTCTCGCTCGCCTAACATGTTCCTCGGCGCTCGGACCTGGGTTTGTGGCGTTTATGGCGTTTTATGAAGAGGAACTGATAGACAAGGACTTTCTTCACGGACTCGTTATGTTAGAACTCTCATGTGCCTGAAGGGCTCGATCATTTTCTCAATATCAAGATACCCATCACAGATCCACTGCTTTTTCAAATTTTAACTTGCCACTGATTAAAGAGAACATATCTAGAGGGGTACAAAGTAATGCGATTCACATGTGTAGGGCTAGTCAATTACTAACGAAAACATTGGAGGCCAGAACTCCCTCCCAATCCATTGACAACGCCAAACTCTTTACTGGCAATAACAAAGTCGCCAGTTCCCCTGATCATGTTTGCAGGGGGGAAATAGGGAACCACCCGTTTAGGCGTTCGTGCCTCGCACGAGTATCGCCTTTCATTCATCTCATACATACACGCAAAACTCCAAGACGCAACTCCATTCTTGTCTGATTACAAGACGCCCACAATAACCGGGGTTCACCTTACTGCCAAAATATTCTTGATAGAGAGCAGCCGTGCTTTTCCAAACGCCGAGATTGCATTCGTGCCCAATCCAGAAACAGAAATAGGAGCAGTAGCCTATTGAAAAAAGAACCGTGTCCACAAAACAAAACGCCTGGGAAGGAAAATCCAACATGCAAAGTTCCTCGTCGTAGGCCATAAAAGTGTCTGTGCCCATAGCGTGACTTCATTACAAGTGTATGAGTAAACAATAGACATAAGAAGCCGCGAGGCAAAGAGAGGCACAGGGTGCAATCTAGAGTGTAGGTTCCTTAGGATAGTGTCAGAAAAACGGATATGTCCATGCCTTGGGAGTCGTCAACTTCGTGAATGCCACCAATAAATATATGGTGGGCGCCATTAACGGTATATGAGTCAGGTGGTACTCATTGCGCCGTATAGTTTCGCTCCAAGGTAGGCTTTGATCCTTTCCAAGACCCAACCACACTGCGACCACCACCAATCTTCTCAAAACCCTGCGCAATGTCGAGGAGATTTTCCGTTTCCTCCTGAAAAAGAGGTGGATTAAAACTATTCTCGAAATTAGACCAATCATTTTCCTTCGTGGCAAGCTGAAGGCTAGCCCTGTTGGGAGCCAAAGGCGACTCTAAGAAAATCTTGCTTGGCGATGACATGCCCTCAAAGGCTTTACTAGGAGATTCATAATTTAAGGCAGGCATTGGGCTAGGAACCCCTAGAAAGGGAGCTGATGTGATAGACTTCCGAGCTACCGAATTGCTAAGGTCGCCTAAAGCACTCGTAGACTGGGATCGATCTAGCCGTGGCCTTCTCATAGATTTCTTAATAGGTGAATGTTCTGAAACCGTTTCGGTCTCGAGATCTAGTGCCACATCTTCAAAGAAGCTGAAGTCGTTCATCCCAAAAACTGGATAAGGGTCCAGTCCGTATATACAATTGTCGTTGGTGGAGTCTCCGAGGAATGAAGGACTCCATGGAGGCATATTAGCAATATTATCCGAGATATTACTGACACGACGTAGAGGTGATTCGAACATCGACGTCACATGATCGCGATGTGCCTGTAGGTTCGTATTTGGTGAGACTGAGGCGACCGGCATTGGTGGCGGTTTTATCTTAACTACCGGTGTGAGAGGAGGTGGCATTTGCTTAGGATGCCGAGAAGGAGAAGAAGACGCTGGCAAAGGCGCATTTGAACGACTCTTGGTTGGACTGTCATATGAGGAGTGACGGAGACGTCTGATTTCATCCTCGGCCCGGCCTCTGCCACCCTTAACACGAGGGTGTCTTGTGCCAGAGCTGCAAAAGGGATTAGGCTGTTGTCGAAGTACCGACGATTCCAATGACGATATATAACCACTATCATCCACCGAGGTTGAAGCGTCCATGGAGACGTGCTTGCGCTTTTGAGGACGTTTCCGAGAACCCCAGAGATTCGTTCGAGCCGAAGGTGGTGTATCGTTATCTGGTTTCACGAACCGAGGCATAGGAGGCGAAGAGTTTATTGGCGCAGGAAGGGGAGATGGAAGGGCAGCGGGGTCAGGACCATCTGTTTCTTGAGTCTTATCGCCCAGCTCTTCTGCGCAGACATTATCAGAAAGAGGGATGGTAGCGTCCGATGACGGTTCAGGGGCAACCATTGCTGGCGCTTGCGACATAGTCTGGAGATAAGGAGCAGCTTGGGGTTGAGCAACGGTAGGCAGTGTTGGTAGACCATCTTGGAGAAAGGGTGGTTCAAAATGAGAGTAATCGACACGCGGCACCATGGACATGATGTGTACGTTCTCTGATACTACAGATGCCTTCCTACTTGGTTTCTCTTTCATAAATTGCTGCTCCATGCCCGACTCAATAGCCCAGTAATTCCCCTTTCCTGGGTCATCCTTCGGGCGTTCTTGTTTAATGAAAGCTTTGTTGAGACTCAAATTATGCCGGATACTGTTTTGCCAGCCCGCATCGTTTGCATTATAGAATTTGTACGTATCGGAAATCCACTTGTAAATCTGAGACAGGGTAAGTTTCTTCTGAGGGGAGCGGAGGATCGCCATTCCAATTAACTGGGCGTAGCTGTGACCTGGTTTTGCCCCGTCATCGAAAATAGGAGGGAAACCAGTTGAATCTGAAACGAAAGACTCTTCAATCTTAGGTTTCTTAGATGGTCTTGATTCAGTGATAGGCGCAGCTTCCAGGAGGGCGCGTTTTCCAGTTTGGGTCGGATAATACTCTTCAACATTGAGTGTGAAAGCAGGTGGCGCAGGATACAAGGTGGGATGTAAGTTTTCCTTGTCAACGCTCACTTGTCTCGAGTTGGCCGTCTTAAATGTCGACATCAAAGGCTTCTTGGGCATCGAGTCGGTACCTTGCTCGTTCAACGTGGGTGGGCATATATTGATCGCGTTCAGTTTGCGGTTTTGCAATGAGCCTAGTGAAGTAGTCGAAGCATGTCCAAAGGTCTTGTAAGGAGAGTGATGTTTCCTACGGCCATTCGGAGGATTGAAGACTGGGTTGCCGCTCGAGCTTTCTAAAGGGCGCCGCGGAGACGATTGCCTTCCAACAGTCGGCATTGGAGCTCGACTTATTGACGGTACTGGCTGTCCGTAGTTTTCATCTTGAAATTCATCCTGAAATATTTGTAGCGGCTCATTCGAGGCCGCAAAGCGCGTTGGTCTGGCCATTATAGGCCAAGCAGGAACGGAGCTGGTCGACAATTCGTGGGTGCTGAGTAAAAGCTAGCTGTATGTTAAGTCAATGGGATGGCCATGGTAGACATTGATCGTTCTTGACGAGATCTTGAGACACTGCAAACTCCCATGACGACATGGAGTTGGATAGGAGAGGCTCACCTGGATCAGAAAGGATTCTTAGATGAGCAGTGGAGACGTGGAAGCTAGAGCGATTATCGTGCGCTGTGGGTGTCGCTCCGCTAGGAAGACCTCTCAATGGTAAGTTCGTGATCAGAAATCCAAAAACGCTGCGTAGAACAGTATATTGAGAAGCGAGCGAGGTTGGCGACGGGTGAGTAACGCATATAGGTGGTAACGATAATGTGTGAAAGCAGGCAAATTAGGATGAGAGGAGATGAAGGACGAAAGGGAGGGGGAGCTAGATCGTCAAGATCTGGGGGAGGAAGTGAGTGACAGGCGGGTATGCAAATGCGACTGCAGGAGACGGAGACGGAGACAGAGAGGAGATAGAGATAGAGAGAGCGAGTGAGCGTCTACCCACGCAATAGTGTGCGGTAGGTACCTAGGAAGGCAGAGAGTGGGAAGTTCAGGTATGCAGGTAGATAGTGAGGTTGGAGTAAGTATAGTAAGTACACTATGTAGTACTCCAATGTTGGTAGGTAGGACAGGAAGAGAGAGAGAAAGGTACAGGATGGCAGGCAGGCGGGTACCTATGTAGGTAGAGGGAACGGATGGGGGATTAAGTCACGGTACGTACAAATAGATACGTGGGCTAGGGAGGGAGGGAGGTAGACGAACAGGTAGACGAAGAGTACCTCTGGTAGCAGGCGTGAAGGACGTTAGGGACGTTAGAGACGTTGAGCACTGGGGCAAGCCGATTATAGTACTCCCGTACGTGCTGAAAGGCACCGAAAAAGCCAGCTCAGGCACCCGTGCGGTAGGTATCTACACTGCTTCCTGTACTGAGCGCGGCAGGTATACCTAGTGTAGGTCGGTAGGTATATTTCCCATTGAATGAATGGTGGGCGAAGCTGGTGGGCATGCCCTGTCTTGCAATGAGGTATTCTATTGAAAGCCAGGAAGACCAGGAAGAATGGAAGTGATGGAAGTGGACTGGACACCGGGCACTGAACAAGCTGAGAAGGAGCGAAAATTGACCCAGCAGGGCTTAGTGCGCCAACGCAGCAGTGGAACTCCAGCGGGGCGCAGCAGGAGGGTGGGGCCCAGTGGGGTCCAGTCCACGGCAGAAGAGGCCCAGGCTGGCAGAGGATTGGTCCAGAGCAGCTCTGGGCTGACACGATGACGGTCAGCAAGAGATACTCCTCGCAGACTCCTCGATTCTCTCTTAATGGGCTGTGGAGACCGGACTGAAGTCGACAAGGTCCCGGGGCGCGCGCAGTGGAGCCGGGCTCTCCTCGCCCTGATCGCTCTGGGTTGGATCGAGTCGCTGCGTGTGCCCAGTGACAGTCGAGGTCGCAGCCCAGCTCGTTGATTACAGTACGTAGATAGGTAGATATTCCGCGGCCGACAGATGAGATATGGGAAATGCACCTAGATAGTCTACTGGTACACTAGGTACCGTATGCTATTCTGCCTGACTGCAATCCTCAAGTGTGCAGTACCGTGGTGTACGTATGGATAGAGATAGCGATGATTCTAGCCCTCAACGCAGGTCTCCCTCACCACATCTACCCAATGCAGACATGTATTGTATTAGATTGGTATGGGTAGATCGGTGTGAGTGGTGGTAAGTGGTGAATGTGTGTCTTGTCTGAGGCGCCGGGAATGTTTAGGATCTCGGCGGCCGAGGTGAGACGAACGAAGAAAAAGATGCTTAATGGCTGCACGCGAATCGATAGAACTACCACGCTAGGTATGCCGCTTGATTCAGCAGGCGCGGGAACATCGATCACTTATTGAGCCGAGAAGAGACGAAGCTAAGGGAAATGGTGTAGGTCTTTAGTAGGTAGTAGGTTGGCCTGTTGGCTGACTTCAAAGACAGTTGAAACGGCGGCCGTTCGATATTCCAATTGACGACCTTTCTCGTCCTCCCTTCGAAGCTATTTCTTTCTTCCCTTCACTTTTTACTGTTGGTTGGCGCAGTCTAATCTGTCTTGTCCCGGCCGCCATGTGCGATATCCCTTCCTCGGGGTTCGCGCTTCCTTTCCTTACTTAACGGGACCAGTTCAAGCTCTGAGTTAGCTCATCCCAGCACCTGTATTATCGGTACATGTATCTTCACATATACTTATGTATTGTAGGCATCGTGCAGCAACGGCTCGTGGTGTGATGCAATGTGCGACCCAAAGGATCAGCTCGTACGAGCGTGCAAAACCTGTCTGGAACTAATGAGGAGCGATTAAGCGATTGGACGACGCGGGTCTGGCAAATCAAGGGAGAGTGGGCGCGTAGAGTGATTCCGGATTGGTGGGACAGGGGGTAGAGTCCAATGACCAAGGAACAACAAGGTCTCTGGGGGGACCAAGGAGGCCAAGGAGGGGTGTCCATTCAGCCATTCGATCATTTGAGATTTGAGCAGCATTTGCCCTGTGACGCGTCGTCGTGTTGTTTTTCCCACTCGAGCGCGTGCGACGCGTCCGGCCAATCAGGACGTCCTTGACGTCCTCGACACCCCGTTGGCACGCCTCTGCATGCACTTTGGCCTGTCCCGGCTCTTATCCCAAGACGGCCTAGTGGCGATCTACGATATGCTACACTACCGTGACTTCCATTCTCTTGGGCTGTTCTTCCCTCGAACTAGTATCGTCGACTTTCCTGATCGAGCGCCTACCTACAAAGTACCTAGTATTCACGTATAATCTCCAAGTATCTACTTACTTCCTGTGAGTAGCTCAGCAGAAGTTTAGCATCTCCTCACATAGTTCGTTCGTTCGTTACCGTGAAAAGCGCCATCCTACGTATGTATTCTAAAACAATTGCTACCATGCTTACAGTACCGTAGGTAGCATGTGGATTACTGCTCCAGCAACTTGCCGATGCCCAGATCCCATTTCACGCCTAGTACCATGGCGGTTGTCTGTCGGCTCGAACAACGATTACCTGGATACCCAGTACTGCCAGTAGTTAGTAGGTAGGTAGAACATGAGAATGGATCGGTGGATCCTTATTGAACAGCATCAGCAGCTTGTTCCGGTCCGGTCCGTGACCATGAACCCGTTGGACCTGTAGCTGCCATGTAGCTTTCGTAATGTGCGGTCCGTGTATGCCGGTTCAACAACCTCTTCGGCATCAACTTATTATCCTTAACGGTGCTCACCTACTGCCTTCTACATTTAGAATTAATACCTACAGTACCACAGTTTATTTATTCTCAGTATTTACCATAAGTAGGTAGAGCGGCGACGCAAAAGGAGCACGGTAGTATTTACGCATTGAGTTCCAACATGATGTGGTTGATGTGGGGGTATATAACTTATGTAGTATCCACTGAAGTCTCGCCCCCAGGCAAGAGACTCTGGGATAAGTAACCTCATTGCGGATATCTCTTATGAAACGACCACAAGGCCCGACCCTTTACGGCCTCATCCATAGCCTTCATGGCCGCATTTGGCTATGAAATAATGAAACCACCCAACGTCGACGGCCTCATCGGGTAACCCGCCTGTGAATCACCCTTTTTACCGTTGGGTGGGTGTAAGAGGAGCGTCAAAGCGGCGCCCTCATTTCCCACCTCTGGTTTCTCAATGCGTAATGACCACCGACGAATCATTATCCCGACTCTCACCGAAATGCACGACTTGCCTTCATGGTCAAGGCTTAGTGGTTAGCAAATCATAGCTCACATAGAAGTGAGTGGTCCTCTTAGCCGGCCGGCTAGGCTGCGACCTCGTTGGCCGTTCCAACTCAAGTTTCGGCTCAAAAACTCATCGAGAACGAGAGAGGCGCCAGGCAGAATTGTCTCCGTTGGTTCACTAGGATGGGTCAGAGCTAAATGCACCCTGAAGCCCAATTATGCCTTCCAATCCATATCCGCTCTACTACTGGAACTTCGCCACCTATGTCCGGCACTCGCTAAGCCAAGGACTAGACCTGAGGTCGTGGCCATTGTCATGACACACCAAGCTAGAGAGCAGACACTCTCTTCTATTTCTTCGCACTAGCATTGCCAGGTCATCGTGTGACCAAAAGAGTGGCCAATGGTTTTACTTTACACGAATATGGTATGATGATAACGCAAGTCTGATGAATCAGTTGCCAGCTCACTGGACTTAGTCCATTGGTTCTTTACTCCTGAAAGTGGCCCTCACGATATACAGCGAGCAAGGGGATACACACAGTGTTGATGTTAACTGATCATTCAAATCTGTCTAGCTTTTTAGATTCAGACATGGCTATGGACATATTTTAGCTAGGTTTCTTGCACACAAAGGCTTTGACTTAAATGAAGGCGGCAAAATATCAAAAAGTTGATTTTCTAGATTTAGGAATATCAATCTCTGAGAACCTTTTGTCAAGGAGATTCGGTGGATTCTCCGTTATTATATTACTTCTGAGGCATTCCATAATCAGTGTCCTTGGTAATTTCCATTCCCAAAGATTCATTTTGGTACTATATCTCACTGTAATTACAACTTAGGAAGCTCTTTACTTTAATTATGATACCTGACCTTAAGACCTCCCAAGTCGTGCCACCAGCCCTAAATCGACTAAGTACCTGAGTTAGGTGATGTATGTGGCCAGTATTTCTCATCACCTCGAAATTTATTCCGTACAATACTTCACATAGCCATTTTCTTAGTCGGTATCATAAATCAATAGGTACTATTGAGCAATGAGAACTTTTGGACCAAGCAGATATGACCAGCTTCGCGTTTACGAGCTAAAACCCTGTAGTCATGCGAACTAACCCTCCAAGCAGATGCTTAAATTTTCGTTTATAACCGCCAACAGAATATCCATTGGACTCAGGTACCAGCGAAGGAATCCCCGGTCATACAGTGCCGAGAGAGGCGGGGAAGTGACGATAAATCAAGAAATATTAAGAGTAGTTTGGTGCAGAAGTTTATAACACTGATATTTTTTTTTATTTGTGAACCCCTTGCTAACAGGTGTATTCATGTCTGAGGACCTACCATCATGGTATAACCCTTGAACTCTGTAGGTAAGCATGCTTTATACCAAAAAAAACAACGCGGATATGATCTGTGATCGGATAAATCGGCCTGGTGGGTTCGCTAGTTGTTTTTCTATAGATTTTGGAGATTTTCCTTCTGTGTCCACATCATTAATGTTCGTACCCTCATTTTATTAAACCAATTTGCTCTTAGTTCTCCATGGCTTCTAAAACAGCCCTTAAGGTTAGCATAAGGCTTTAAACTCTAACCTACTATGTACCTCCATAGAAGCCATTTCTCGGAGAAAATGACTATGGGAAGTATGGATATGTTATAGAAGCTAGTTTTATATAGTTTTTAATTCAATTTAATTACCCTCCTTCGTGAGCTTTTATATTTACTGTGTGGTTATATTAAGGTTGAAATTTTTATTTAACTGCTTTCGATTAAAGCTCAAGTGATTAAGGTTTCTGTTACATAGATTTTTATGCAAGTGATATTGCTGATTGTAATACAATCTGCCCCCGTTATCCACACACACACACAAACACACAGAAAGAGAGAGAGAGAGAAAGAAAGAAAGGGAAATAAAGAGAAATGCATAAGTATATCACGAACCGCTGTTTGCGACACCGCGGCTGCAACTTAATCTAGAAATACCATCTTTTCCAACGTCATGCTATAGAGGCAAGGAAAGGCCTTTTATTTATAGGATCATACTGTAGTTGGTCAACAAGGGCCACTTGTGCAATAACAGAGTCCTTTACACCCTCACATTGGAGATAGTCACACCGAATGACCTCCAGCGAGGCTGTCCAATGGGGTGAGAGTGAAGTAAGGTCCATTGATTCCAACAAAGAATCAACAATACACACTGCTCTTGAAGCGGTCTGTCTCATTTGTGCTAACCATAGTGTGTTCAATTGACACTGTAACTTGTAGCCCTATACCATTATTTCACTCTGGTGTAAACCCCCTTTCCACGTATGACATTAAAATCGCTTCTTCCTAGGCGTTTGGCCTTAGCCCATAATAATTAGAAGGTGGGGTATCTTTGGTATAATTCTATTCAATATATTAAATTTTCACTCACAGAATGGACCGGCAGACTTGAGAAATATCATGAACACGCATGTGCTGCTATCTGCCTCTGACCAGAAGATTCTATAATCCCATACTCTGGCCTGGCCTGTAACAAAATATCATATCATACAATCAACTCGAAACAGGCACTGAACGGGAAGATTATGCCCCCATGAAGTCCTATTTCAACTGTGTTCTTTACTGCGACTACCTAGTCATCTCGTGGTCATCCAACGATGGCCTCGTGGTCCAATGACAAGACATCTGACCCCGCCCAAAGAGACTCGCAAAGTCCTTGGAACATGGAATGGATCCTTAGACGAGGTCAGAGCGCTTAATGGCGAGTTTTCAAATAACACAGTCGCTAAACTGTCTACCAAAATTTTTTCACAATTGGGTATGCTAGATACTTTGACATAGCAAGGAAGAAAATTTGAGCCCAAGGTAACTGGAGCTGATAAAGGATTTGTCCCCAATAGCCTTAAAGCCAACTAATAATTTTATCTCCATTCTATGTATTCTAACATAGTTTACAACATGCTGCTTAAAATACCTATGTAGTACATAGTTATGGAATACGAGGGAGCGCTTACCTAAGTACATAGGTAAACCTTACCATCCTAATCTAGGTACTAGTAGCCTAACAGGTACACATGTACTCAACCCCGCCGTGAAGGTAGGTACCTAGGTAGTACCTAAGTCAGGTAAGTAGCGAGGGTAGGTAGGTACTTAGCTGCCCCAGGTGGCCGAACGACATCATCCTGGCTGCCCCTCCATTCCAATCTGTGGGCTGGTTTGGTACCTCACTTCATCTCTTCCCCAGTGCGCCGCGATTTTGACCTCGTTGGTGCGGCTTGAGGCGACACATTGCCATGTATAGAGCTGTACAAAAAAACAACCACCTAGCTCGTAAGACCGACATAAAGGATGGCCCCTTGGCGGGACGATTATCTGGCCTCGTTGCAAGAGGCGGAGCGCAACAACCCCGTGAACAAGGACCTAGTCGAAGCTTGTAAGCGCAAGAACCTTATTGACAGCCCGTTTGGCCGAACAAGCGGACAAGTCAACACACACCGCATCAATACTTCAACCCAAACCCATCAAACCAAAACGCCCCTCAGACATATAAACCATCCACTAGTTCCCTCATCCGTAGCCACGCAAAGCTGACCATGTTGCTTCGCCGCCCGCCTTCTAGGCTCCCAGCTCGCAGACCGCGTCGCAGCCCTCGAGGCCGAAAAACTGGTCTGGGTTGCGGGCCCGCCGACTGCCACGACCACCAAGGCAGCAACGCCAGCACCGTCGAAGCACTCGTCTACCAACGAGGCCGACTCTACGGCCTCGTCCGCCGAGGGCGCAGCGCAGCTCCGCCTCGACCTCGCTGAGGCCCTCCGCGGACGTGGTCAAGCACAGACTCGTCTCAAAGCCGCCGAGGCCGAGCTTGCAACCTTGCGGTCCAAGAATAGAGTCGACAGCAAGCGCATCGCCGATTTAATGTCTGAGCGCAATGCATTGACAACTAGGTTACGGGACCTGAACGAGGAACTCGAAAAAAAGAGGAAGTTCCTAAAGGTGCGTGAAACGCGTGAGCAGTATATTCGTGTTTTCTTGGGGGCTGCGCTGCGTATCGGTTGGGGATTTGATCATGGCGGCGGCCGAACGTGATACAAGAAACCGCGTAACCAGACTGTCCCGAAGAGGATGAATTGGTGGAACGACGCATACGGTAGTGGTGTCCGCTTATCAGGGGAAAGAGAGAGAGAGAGATTACATACTGACTGCTTCGGTTTATGTTTAGGACGTCCAAGATGAGAATCTCGCGCTGAACATGGAGCTAAATATGTGTTTGCAAAGGGAGACTAAGGTACAGGCCGAGAACAAGGAGCTTGTTGATCGTTGGATGAAGAGGATGGCCCATGAGGCCGATGCCCTGAATCTCCAGAACGAGTCACCCAACACGAATCATAGATGATAGCAACACACGACATTAAAAGGAAAATTGTCCATCAATGCTATGCCTGGTATCATCTACAGCTGCGCCATCTATGCAGTAAGTGTCTACATCGTTTTCTGTTTTTCTAAATCTAGCCAAATCTTTTGGTTTTTGGTATCCTGCGTGACGCTGTTGAAACCCATCCTACTCCACGCGATATATAAACACCAATTGACATGGACATCAGGGAATGCAGAAAAAGTATACTATATGACCTTATTTCCTTGTGGAGATGTAGTACTCTCCATCGGATCCGGTCCAGCTCACCCAGTTCTCGTGATACCGGAAATGCTCGAAATCGAGTATACTTGTGGCAACATCATTTACTGCTGTTTTGTTGTCGTATACGAAGGACTTGAGAGATATGATCTTGCAGCCTTTCTTGAGATCGAGGAACATATTGATGAGAGCATCATTGAGGGTCGATGTGAAGGCCTTATTGTTGACAAGAATCACATCTGCCTCTTTCAATTTCTCGAGAATCTTCGAGCTTGTGCGGAAGTCGCCCCGCTCCAGATGGACTCTTCCAGGTGCGACCCCCCAAAGCATACATCGAGACCTAAACTCTTTTTCCTGTGCCTCCGCCAGGTTGCAAGCATTCTCCATGATCTCGCACCCATAGCTGCGGCACCCAATCTCGAGTGCGGCCTGGAGGACAACATTTCCGACTCCGGATCCGAGATCAATAAAGACTTGATCTGATGTCATTTTTGTCTGTTCTACCAGGATTTTGGTCACAAATGGATGTAGCAACTCTCCGTAAACATTGTCACTCCCAGCGTCATACTTGGTGAGCATTTCGACCTTCGGGGCGACCGTGCGATCGTAAACCTGGGTGAGGATCAAGGAGACAATACTGGATGGCAGATGATGGATTCGGTCGAGAGTCCTGGCGACAGCACCACTTTCTACCAGTTCTAGAAGTTTTCTGTTGTAGCTGTCAAGTGCTGACCGGAAGGCTGAGACATCCCGATACTTTTCACTTATGGCGCGCTCCATCTGTCGCCGAAAACTCATGTTGTGATCAATAAAGGCCTTCGAGTCAGCATCAGTGAGATATGTCTCGGCTACACACTCGATGATGGCGAGAATGTCTTTGACCGCATCGATCTTATCCTTTTGCCACACAAGCTCATATCTCCAATGTGAAGTCAGCACTGTAGTTTAGAACGTGACCAAGGAAGCAAACTTACCTCTCCCTTGCGCAGCGTGAGGGATATTGTACTTCGATGGCCACTTCGTCATCCTTTGCGCCCGGAATCGGGGGGCACTTAGTCGCTCTCGAGGCAATATCAGCTGCATGTATGATATTGGGTCTTCTAACATCGTCACCAAATGCCTTTTTGTGGCGCAACTTGCGGTTTACGTCAACTGTTCTACCATCGCTCCGTCGCATACGCTTTCGAAATGGGTCACCATCATCGTCTTCGGAGTCGGAGTCGTTGCCAAAAGCGGGCGAGTCGCGTGGCGTACTCGTCACAGCCTTGCGCTTCCGCTCGATCCGCCGCTCGTCAGATGACGAGGGGTAGGGAGATGCGCTCTTCGGTCGCGACGTGCGCGGGTTGGGAGATAACTTTGAGGATGAGGAGACGTGAGCGGATGAGGCGCGCACGCTATGAATTGGTATTAGGTCTGGCCGAGGTTTAGTAGGCACGACGACCTTCTCAACGCGCATAACGGTCGATGCCGACTTCGACTTCGACTTCCCGCCAAAGACTCCCATGGTCACGCTACACAGGTTCTGGATCGTTGCGGGATGCGGCGATAGGGATGCCTCAAGGTATATATACCACTGAAATCGAGAGAGAAGGGGAGGCTATATCATCATATATGATGGTGAGACGATATTGCGATATCGTATAACGAAGGAGGGCCGAGGTCGTGGTTAGGTGTGATTGTTGACGGCGCGCGGGGAGGGCGGATTGGCGGGAGAGACAAGGCTTCTGTCACTGAAACGAGAGTGGTGCGCCTCGATGCACGCTGTGGCCTAGAGAGGGGCAGAAAGGGCCGGAAAAGATGAAAGGAATAGCAGGCGGCCAATGAAGAGGCACAGCAAATGACAAATGATGGGAGTAACAATAGAAAAAGAAGGCGATGGTACAGGATGTTGTGCACAGTGGTGTAGGACCCCGGAGTTTGCCTAGAGATTCCTAGAGGGTGGGTAGGTCTGCCCCAGGGACCACGAGGACCGCGAGGCGAAAACAGTGGATACGGCACGGTACTTGTCTATACATGTACATAGTAGACGACGGTATTCCCAGCCTCCGCTGCTTCAGCACTGCTGGCTAATAGCTAATACACAGCAATGCTACGTTCTCTGCGACGTTCATATATTCTGTGTGCTGGTCAGGCACATTCCTTTACTACCTTCCTAATACTAATAGTCGGTGTGTTTAATGAGCAGCTGCTGTACCCAGATGTGTACCAGTAGACTGTGCTGTGCTCTAGGTTAGGGAGGTACTCTCCGCCCCGACTCGGCCTTGGAAAGCCCAATTCAAGGGTTCAGCTTTTTGCAGCCCCCACTCTCCCACGCCGCTCCGCTCCTTCTTCGGGATAGTGGAGTGGGAACGCCAGGGCGCGCCATTGTGAGCTGAGATGTGACGGCAAATGGTTTCCCGTTAGATCGTGATAGCACCTAAATCACAAGGGAATATTGAATAAGGGAACCCCCTCCTGCATGCCTGGCTTCGTAGATGGAACTAGGTAGCTGAAGGGTTTAAGCCTCGTTAATAGGTCTCAAATTGGGACTGAATGGGACTGACTAATATCTTGAAGTGTATGATCTGAAGAGGGATTTGGAGGGGCACCCTCCTTCAATTGAGTATGATCAAATAAAGTTAATTTAAGCTTATTGTAAGTTCAATCGTCAACCGTTAATCCATCCAGGCTGCCTATTGTGCTTTAGTAATTAGAGTTCTACCCAGGCATTCCTGATAGAGCTCCCATGCTCTTCTTGCTTGTTCAAGACAGGGTCACCTTTCCCTGGCAACAGTGTCAAGCAGGCCCCAACATCTGGAATTAGAAGCTGTAACAACTGTCACTGTGAATTGTTAGTATTGGTGTGGATGCTGCAATACCCTAATTACTTTTACATATGTCAAGGTGGAGGTAGAGTCTGAGCTTAATGACACTGATAAGGAGGTATCCCTCATAGCTTGAGTTCCCTCGAGGTCTTCAATATACTTGGACAATTGTTTGACATGCAATGATATCATACTTTAATTCCGGATCCCGGCAGATGGTTTGAATTACCTAGAGCATGACATATACATACAGTCAAATACACTCCTTCCTTGTTTGAAAATATACATTGAGTATCAGAAATATAGGCAAAATATCCGGATTGTGTATACTACCATGAAACGCGGCTCTCTTCAGTCACCATAGAGTAATTTAACTTAATTGCAAAGTATGTGAGAAGTTCTATGTTTTCCAATTGATTATCTAAAAACAAATATTAATGGCTATAGTCGGCCTAAGTGGTAACAAAGGGGCATTCGAAAGGCACTTAGAGACTCCGCCACTAATTTTAGCTCTACAAAGTCACTACGGCTTGATAATCTGAAGAGGCAAATGATCTCCTCAATGTTCCTTCACAAGAGCTGTTAAGGCTGCATCTAAGAGATAATTTTTGATTGTATGACCAAGGAACCCGATGTTCATTTTGACCGGATTGGGGACTAGGCTCCGGCCTCTTTCATGCTTGCTTTGATATTGTTGGAAATAGCTCTAAGATGCAAAGACACAATGACTCTTTATCACTGGTCTACTGATATGAGGTGGTGAATTCTTTCCCATGCGAGTATCCGTCCACGAAGCTCCCCCTTTCAACAATCAAATTGATCCAAATTTGCCATAGAAGTTACGTGGGATGGTCAATATGTCTAAAAGAATAATCGTTGGCTTGCTTAGCACCATAGGGCTCGCTCCGTGGCTCGTAAATGGGCAGCTTGAACCTGATTGCAATCCGCTTCATGCCGACTGCCCAGCCAAGAAAGCTTTGCCAGATGCAAATTACTACATAGACTTCACGAAACAAACTGGTCCCCCGAAAGATTGGACTATCGCCAACTATGAGGTTGTCAATTTCACACCAAAGGGCGCCGAATTTACTTATGGGAAAAAGGGAGATGCGCCGAATATGTGGACCGACTTCTATATGCTGGGTGGGAGATACGACGTTGAGTTACAGATTGCGCCGGGCCAGGTTAGTCACTGGGGCCAATTCTTTTTTCCTCACTTAGACGGGCTTCAGACTTCATTTCTCTTATAGTTCCCGATAACATGTGCTGAATTCTTACTCTTTTTGGAAACTACTGACTCTAGGGCATAAATCAGGGCGTTATAAGTAGCGCGGTTCTGTGGTCGGATATCCAAGACGAAATTGACTGGGAGTTCTCAGGGAACCAGCACGGAGAGAAGCCTTTCCCACCCCCGGATGGAAAGTGGACGGTCGAGACGAATATCTTTGCACAGGGGAAGATGTGGGATGGAGCAGCTACCTATCAAAAGGACGTGTATAAGCCAACAACGCAGTTTCATACCTACTCAGTAGATTGGGACGCTGACCATATGAACTGGTACGTCGACAATCACGTTGTGCGGAGTGTTAAAGCGTCAAATACACCATCTGGTTTCGTCTTCCCACAGTCACCCATGAAGCTACAGCTAGGAGTTTGGGGCGGAGGTGATCCTGAGAACAACTACTGGACTATTCAGTGGGCTGGGGGCGAGATCGACTTTAAGAACGTCCCTTATACTATGTATGTCCGAAGTGTCAATGGTATGTATTATCAACCACTATCCTGCCAATATTGAGACTCGTTGCTGGCGAAGAAGCCTATTGTTTATCAAGCTAACTGTTGTCGTAGTATGTGAACCTTAGATTCGTCTAGAAATCATGTTATAAAGAACCGAACTGACACGATTTGATACGCTAGATTACCAACAAATATCCCGCGTGCGAATATAAGTATAAGGATAGAGTACGTATTTCCTAACAAAGGGCGAGATCCGCCTATGCTGATATTAGAACTCAGAGTGGAAAGATTTCTGGCATTGAAAAGATTCACGAAGGCTGTAGCTCTCCGTCTTCTCCCCCGAAAATCATAAAAAATACTGCCGGTTCCGAAACCCCTGTTCCTACTGAAACGCAAGGCGCGTATCCTACTTCGAAGGTACCAGAGTCTGCTGGTACGTCATCCAGCCACAGATACATAAGCTCTTCATCGGGGTATCCTGTTGGTGGCACCGTGACGAGTCAACATACATCTTCCCCATCAACTACCTCTTCTAAACATCCAGCTTCTTCTGCCTCTAGCGGCTACCCGGTCGCTTCACCCTCAAGTACTGGAGGCATCTTTAGTAGCCTCAGCTCCCTAATTTTAGGCACCAGCTCTGGGGTGCTATCGAGCATTGCATCCTCGAAACCCAGTAGCAGCGGAGGGTCATATACAGCTACGCTCATCACCGCCTCTTCGAGTGCCTCAATCTCTTCTTCAAGCACCCCCGGCTCATCAAACATTCAGGGTACCACTCCTGCCACGACCAGCTCCGCAAGCCCAAGTCCAACGACAGGCAAGAGCGGTAGCAGCAGTGATATTGTGACTAAGAGTACCATATCCACCGTCTATTCTACGAAAATATACACTGTCACGTCCTGTCAGCCGACTGTGAAGAATTGCCCTGTGGGACAAGTTACTACTGAGCTAGTCTCCTTGTCTACCACGCTGTGCCCCGTGACCGAAGCAAAGACTACAGATTCTGTAACGACTTCGAAAGTCGCGTCTAGTTCTTCTGTTTCTTCGAATATCCTATCTCCGTCATCGTCTTCTGTCAAAACGGCGACTTCGTCATCAAGTGGCTCAGGGTTGCACCCGAGCTCAAGCGTACACTCGAATGCCTCATCGGAAACAATGCCTACGACATATACTTTTAGCTCCGAGATCACTACCTCCTTCATGTCGACAGTTTACTCAACGAATATTGTTACCATTACATCATGCGCCGCAACTGTTAAGAACTGCCCGGTAGGAAAAGTTACTACTGAGACCGTATCACTATATACAACTATTTGTCCAGTCACCAATACCATTATAGATGGAAAGACGTTCAGTGGACAGCCGGACACTACACCAGCAGCAACACCGTCCATCTCAGGATCCAGCTACCCAGTATCCACTCCTTCCCAATCATTAACTTCGCTAGTATCAAGTGGCTCCGCGTCGACGAGCTTGGTACCTTCAATGGGAACTTCTTCATCTCCCTCAATGTCTAGTGTGTTCTACCCAAATACCACAGCGCTCCAAAGCTCGACTATTCAATCGTCGAGCACCACAGTAGCAATGACAACATCTACCGTGTACTCAACAAATATATACACAATCACTTCTTGTGCCCCAACGATCACCGACTGTCCAGCTAAGGTGGGCCAAGTGACAACCGAGCTTGTATCTCTATACACAACCGTTTGCCCTGTCGAGCAGGGAGAAGCCACGAGCGCTCAGGGGTCACCAACTTCGCCAATATTATTGACCACATCCACGGTCTATACTACTAGCGTGTACACTGTGAGCTCTTGCGAATCCGGCGCTATCGACTGTTCTTCGAATATCGGATCGGTCACCACGGAGCTGGTTCCAGCATATACCACTGTCTGTCCTGTCAAAGATGAAGAGACTGCATCGTCGTTGCCCGCCAACACTGAGCAGACGCAGACTAGAACTGTATCGATCACCTCTCTCGTGATTGGGGATTCGTCCACTCTGGCTAGAACCTCTCCATCTTCTTTGGGATGCCCCGCAATATGTGAAACCTGCAGCGGTGATCACTGTCCCGATTGTTGCAAGACATCATCTAGGTTCACGTCATCGACGGACGTACCAAGTTACACGATGAGTGAGATTGAAAGCACGGTAGAAATGAGCTTTTCTAGGTCAGTAATAACTTCTGCTCTTTCCTAATACGTCCCATGCCGGAGAGTTCTTTGAATATAGAGATACCCGTACTGATGGAGAAGGCCCGCCAATAGTACGGCTACGACGACCATATCTGTGACTACCACTCAGCATGCCGATGTGACGACTATCACTTCATCTGTCACACAAACCAACACGGTGTACGAGACATCACCGCAGGGATATGTCGGAGACAATGGCCAGTGCATCTGCGAGCCTACAACCTCAACTGTGTATGCTACGGTGACGGTTGCGGAGACCACAGTCACAAGCACCAAGACCGTAGAGCCGCCGTTCCCAAGTTCGTACGGCACGGGCACGGATGGAGTGCTATATGGGACGGGTCAGCCGACGGGCACTGGAACGCCAAAGCGTAGATGGTTTCGACGTGCCCAAGCCGGGCATGGTGGACATGGACATGGACATGGCCACCACTGATGATACCTACCAAACCGGCCCTTCTATTAGCATGATTTGTCCAATAATTTCGCTTTCGTAGTACCTCCAGGTCTTTTGTCACGCACACTATTTTCATTTGTAAAGGGTATGTAGACTCTCTTCATTCTCTCGGTATACTAGTTACGAGATCTATCCTACCTCCTTACCTAACTGCATGGATATTTCATCTAAAGTGCCCGTGTTGGGGTTGAGCCTTCCGAAAACGGCAGCCTCAACCCCACTAACAATAGCTACAATGTACCATAGCGGGTTTGGGGGGGGGTCTAGAAAACGATGGCTGCGAGGGTTGTAGTGTTATCGGATTTTTGCAAGTCTGGCAGCTGTACGAAAGACTGGCTGCTGCGAAATATAATAGGTCGTGGTGGTGGTGGTGGATTGGATTGATTGGATTGATCCTTGCAGCTATTATCCTTGAAGCTGGCGATGGATTGGATAAGGGTTATTATAGTGGCTGTAGGGGCTATGGGGCTATGGGGCTGTAGGTGGCCCCCCTAGAGACCTGTAGCCCCTATAGCGCTATTGCTATTCCTATAGCCCTAATTCTATATGGCTTATTGGCATACCATTTTCAAATGAAAGTCATTTTCAAATCATTTTCAAAGTTGAAACCTATTTGCAAACATAAGTCATTTTCAAAGCAAAGACTATTTTTAATAGAAGATTATTTTCTAACTAATAGGCTTAAAATATAACTGAAAATTGCGTGTCTTTCCTACGAATACTATTTTTACCTGGAAAAATACTAGCTAACAATTCTATTCCCTACCCCCCCAATCCCGGTATGGTAGTCACACGCCATTTAGCCTTACTCTCCATCACAACTTCGACTTTTGATCACAGAATCCCCCCATCACAGAAACTTTATCAACTTCGACTTTTCATCACAGAATCCCTTCATAATAAACAATGCCATCAGAACCACCCTCCCTCTCGACCCTACCCGCTACGGTGGCCTCAGATAAAAAAGCATCTCAAGGCGAACCAACTATACGGTTTACAAACGTTAAAGAGCTCCTCCAGGCAATCAATCGTATTTCTGGTGATTATCTTATCGTTACAGGTATAGAGACATTCATTCTTTCAAAATATTATATGCTAATTAGTAGATGTCTTACCTACTGATTTTGACGAACTTACTCGCCAAGAACATCGCCCATTTCGCCTTCGCCGCTATTATGCTAGTACAGGCATTCTAATTATTGTAATCCCTACCATCCTACATGAAGCACTTCATCTTCAGCTCTATCGAAGATACGAGCATAAGCTTGCTAGAAATGGTCAAGAGGAAAATTGGATTCCAATTGGTAGCACTACCTTTCGACCACAAGGCCAGCCTGGAGGTGATAGTGGAGAGGGTGATTCAAGCGGTGGTCCAATACCGGAACGTTGCTATACAGGCGCCTGGCCAACGCTAGTTATTGAAGCTGGAGACTCCGAGCCTCTAGATGCACTACAAAATGATATGAGGTGGTGGTTTTCTGCGTCAGACCATCAGGTTAATATTGTGCTTCTCACTAAGCTTGATCGCCCTAATCAAAGGATTATAATTGAGAGGTGGGAAGAAGAAATACAAACGCGCAGAGGCGCTACAACAACACGAAGGTCAGCTGCTAACCCTGTTCATACGCCAATATTGCAACAGAGCATCACTATTACCCAGAATATGGCCACGAACCCTATATCATACAATGTTACTAGCGGTACATTGGTCCTTTCGTTTCGGCTTCTCTTTCTTCGAGATCCGGGACCACAAGAGGGGGATTTCGTTATGAGTATTGCAGAATTGCAGGCGTATGCAAGGGCTGTCTGGTTGAGATTGGGCTAGATTAGCACCCAATCAAGAATCGGCATACTGGACCCCGACACGGAAATTTCAATGCAAGCTGTGACCTAGACGCTGTGTCTTATCTACATCTCTTAGGGATTTTCCCTACAAGTACCTAGATGAACTTGGGTCTTGTGTAACCAATTGAGGTGCATGTTACGTGAGCCCACTTTCCTGATTTGGCATCATTCGATCCCTTAAGTAAATGATCCTCCTTCAGGTACTTGTGATAGTTTCATTTATAATACCTGGGTGCCTACCTACATCATCGTACAAGATGGTTGCGTAATGGCATATAATTGACACAGAGTGAAGGCTGGCTGGCTACTTACTGAATACAGAGATATAATTGTCTACTACCTTGGCGTCCCTAAGAGCATTACCCGTATCATTGACCGACCACGGCACTGCTCCAGGTCGCGGAGATATGAAATTGACCTGCGCCATCCTTCTTGTACAGCCCTGGATATATCTTCCAATAGCCAAACAAAGCACATTCTAAGACCGATATGTGCGATATGCCTAGCGGTAAAAGCCCTCCTTCCCAGTGTATCATTTTGGCTTGTCTCATCCCCCTCTAAGTACGGACGGGGATATCCGCAGCTGCCTTCGCATCATCGGCCGCCCCAAATTCATCGCGACCACCAGCAAAGACGCGTTCGAAATCATACTCGGTCCAGCGGATCTCGGGGTTGAGCCCAGCAAACTTCCAGACCCCATCGATCTTCTTGTACCAGTGCGTGTTAGTCGAATGGGCATGGCCCTTGACGGCGACCTCGGAGCGCGAGGCGTCCGTGTAGCGCTGGTGCGGCACGCGCAGCTGGTGGATGCCGATGACCTCGTCGTCCGAGACGCGCTCCCAGCGCGTGCCGCCTATGAAGTGCTGCGTCATCAGGAGCGGGTCGCCTAGCACGGACGGATTCGAGATCATCGCTACGAACTCCTCCGCGGGCATCGCCTCCCAGAGCTTGTCGAGGAACGAACGGTAGTCGATCTGATTCGTGTTAGGATGAGAGCGTCAGCTTGAGTGGATCATGGCAGTAAGGGCTTGAGGAAGTGGGATTTGGAATGTGGATTGAGTCATCTCTACGTACTCGTAGCGTCGGCGCGATGCACTTCCGCAATCTGTCCCAGTTTTTGGAATCGTAGCTGTCGGCCCACTCGACGAGACAGGTTGTCAGGCCGAGGTAGTCCTCGAACGAGATGTTCTTGCTGAGATCACCGTTGAACACCATTTTGAGTGGCCCGAATACGTGGATCTGTTTTGTTTTTCCTTGGGAAGAGGGACTCGAAGTCAGATGACGCAATGCTGTAACTGCCGAGACAAAACGTAGCGAGACAGATGATGTTCGTTCGATAGCTTAGACTCTCTTCGGGTTTGAATTACTCTGAAGGGGCTGTAAGTTGTCTCTTATAAACCTGCACGGGCGGCCTGCAACTCAATACGGAGGTCCGTTTAGGTCCGTCATGTCGGCGATGGCCAGCGCACGGAGTTCCCCACGGACGGGGTATATTGTCGGCAGCCACGCGCATGTTGCGCAACGCCATATTCTGACTAAATTTACTGCTGTCAGTGATTGGAAGAATCCGATTCTGAGACAGCTTTGAGATCTGGTATTCCATCCCCGCAAAATCGGGGGAACTGAACTACCGACAGGCACGGACATGTTTGTACGACAATACGACGACTAGCGAAAAATATGCGACTATATTAATCATGAAAAGAAATGCGAGCTGCCGGTCTTCGGTTTCTTTCCAAACCGGTTTTCAGAGAACTTTGTATATCCCTTGTCAGACGTGTACTTCGAGGAATATACTTTCGCATTGAGACATGTCGCATCAGGCTACTTAGGGGTTCAACGCAAAGGTCATGTGTTCAATTAACTCTAGCTACACTTTATTTATTTCTTTTTTCTTTGGTAGAGAACTTCAATCATCTAACAAACAGAGCTGTTATGCATAGCACGGATCATGAATTAATCGGAATGTTCGCTGGGCTAAGAATATAGAATGACGTAAATTTCTAGAAATTCTAGGAGTTGTGATATACAATACTTACTATGTAGGATAGCTGGGCTGGGGCTGGCGTTACAGCTGTGGCCATAGCATTAGCCACGACAAAGGAGTCATGACAAGTGACAAATGATGATAGATGCGAGATCCGGAAAACATTGGTTAATCTAAATTGATACGGACTATACTGAGAATCTGAATCTTTTCTATAGACCACTAGATTAACTTATAACGAAAGATTAGCTTGATGGATGTAAATTCCCAGAAGCACAAACAGGTATTGGAGAACTCGTGTGTTTCGTCAGCGTTCCGCACAGAGAGAAATGTTAATTCTACCAATTATGCTCGGCCTCTCACTTTTTCGCTATCGTGTTTGGGCCTTCAATAAGCGAGAGAAGAGTCGAGTGAGATAAAATCATTCAGGTATATGCCCAACAATCGATGTATTATTCTCTACATTGAATATGAAGCGCCTCAGCTCCTTGAGCATAGTATGCACTTACAGGCTCAGCCATACGTAGAATCTATCGCAGCTGTAATTCTTCTTTTCATATATCTCGACCTAGCTATAGTTATTATAATTTGGGTTGAGGTTATCGTTCCCATATTTCATAAGATGTTGATAGTGTAGAATTACAGCAAACATTAATTTCTTTCGCGGTTTGTTGGGAAGGTTTGGTGGGCATAGTTGATGAGCCCCTTGCAGTCTTCAGCCGAGCCATTTCAGAACGCTAGAGGATTCGAAATAATGAAGACATCTGCATTAGAATATTTAGAACTGAGTCTGGAATGTTTAGAAACCTCTGTGCAGCAGCTTGTGTTGCTTACCTTGAATGTACAAAGCACGTGGCCTATCCCTTGGGCAATCTCTTGCTCGTCGATCCTCGCTCACTATCAGCTCCCAGCATCTACTATCTTTATCTGAAAACATGTGCATCTCGAGTTTCTTTAGCCCACATGGATTGCTCTCACTCGAGCACCACTTCAAAGTATTGGCTGGACCTACTCATCTCCTTGCGTTATCGATGTACCTGGGGCGTAGGTATATATGGAGTTCATGAGGATATGGAAATAATTGCTATGTATGTATTCATCCCTTAGGAAGGATTTGTAGGCCATTGAGAAACCCAACACAAACGCCCCCTCGAATAAGATCAAAACACTTCTGCAACAGGTAATGTCTACAGTACCCTGGTGGTGGTAGCACCCCATAGCGCCCTTTGATAAGGAGGTGTGCAAACATCCAGCCTCAAAAGCTCCAGTGAAATCACAGCTTCGAAACGGGCTAACCCGTTTCCAGAGCCAGCAGCATTTGTGTCCGCGATGAACAGAAATATGTATGTGCTGGGTGTGACAGGTGTAGAAGGTCCACGTGTACCGCCGAGCTCGTCCTTCCCCGAGAAATAAATGTCGACGCAAACGAATGAATATGAATATAGCGAGCTGTAGTCAATGTTTTGGACCCCATTACCTTGGTCTCGGTTCTTGATTGTTTGTACTCATGTATGCGTGCATACATTCATTGGGGGGGGGGGGGGGGGGAAACGGCCAGCTTCGACCTTGTAGGCAATTAGCATATGATAATTAAGGAGAATGAATGTATCCTTCAAGTATCACAAACATAGTCATAGAGTCACAGATCTTTCTAGCAATGTACTACATACGTCATAGTTATCTTCTGGGGTATGTGTTGACTCCCTAGAGATAGGGGCTCAAAACTACTGCTGGGCGAATGACATAGACTAGAGGCACCAACCATCTCTTCTATGTGCAACTGGCATTGTGTTCCCCTCAGACGTCAAGCCAATAGGGGTCAAGTCATGAAACAATCCGCAATGGCTCAGGACGCACGGGATACCGATGCTATGGAGATGCCAAATGTGCGGTCCTGACATGTTTTCTTCCGGCAATGTTGCGGTATGATTTAGATATATATCGTCTTTAGCTCTTGGCTTGGCCAGCTTCATCTCAGTACGCAGGTGCCTTCACAATAAGTGCTAGGCATAGCGAGAAGCTAGCACATCGCCTCCTTAGCCATGATCTCCGCAGGGAAGTGGCTCTTCTGGGCCTTATTCACTTTCCGATACCTAAGAACAATTGCCAGTATCTTCATCTATCTTCTGATTCGACCAAAGGTCATCCACAATCACCCCAGGTATACTGGAAAAGATGTAACGGTGGTCATCCCAACAACATTCAAGTCACCGCCGGAACTCATCGAGTGTTTACACTCAATCAAAGCTTCCTCACCATCTACCATCATCATTGTCACCAGTGACGCAAATGTTGAGCTCCTTGTCAAATATTGTCGTGATAACTCTTTTGAGGTTACGGCTTTGGGGGTGTCGAAATTGAACAAGAGGGAACAGATCCTGAGAGCCATGCCACTTGTGAAAACCGCGATCACAGTTTTGGCCGATGACGACGTATTCTGGCCTGAAAGATTCTTGGAATACCTGCTTGCAGTCTTTGAGGACGCAAAGGTCGGTGCAGGTGGCCCCATGCAGCGAGTCAGACGAAATGAGCGTCCGGACGGATGGAACTTCCTTGGTATCAGCTATCTTGAACGTCGGGTTTGGAACAACCTTGCTACAAATGGTGTTGACGGATCTATCAGCACGTTGTCGGGAAGAACCGCAGCCTACCGGACCAAAATTTTGCAATCCGACGAATTTGCCCACTACTTCAGGAGTGACTCCTGGAAAGGAAAGAAAATCCATACGGGTGATGATAAGTGCCTCACCCGGTATGTATACTCCCGTGGTTGGAAAATTGCCATCCAGCCCGACTGCCGCGCTACCATCGAGACCACCGTTGAACCTGATCGAAAGTATATCAGCCAGTGCATACGCTGGGCTCGAAGCCATTGGCACGGAAATTTCGTTGTAATGACTGAAGAGTCTTATTGGTACTCGCCACGGTATTTTTGGGGTCTATACTACATTTATGTAGGCCAATTCCAAACCCCAGCACTTCTGGTTGATGGGCTATTGTTCTTCTTTCTCTGGCTAGCCCTAAGAACCACCCAGTCGGATACCGCCACTGTCGCTTATGCCAGCCTCGGAGCATGGATTTTCTTTACGAAGCTAGTTAAGCTCATCCCTCACTTCTGGAAGTACCCTTCGGACCTGAAGTTCATCCCGCTGTCTATCTTGTTCAGCTATCTGCATGGATTTATCAGTCTGTATGCACTTTGGACCTTGGATGCAACCCAATGGGGGTCACAAAACCTGAGTGCACTCGAAGCTGCGCGAGCCGACACTAGAGTAACATCAACATCCGCTGGTAAATATGGGGCTACCAAGGATGAAACACAAGCACTTTTAGGTTGAATGATCTATAAGTGACGGTAACAGAATCTAAGGCGGTTGGCGCGAATGAAAAGGTAAACATGAGAAATTTGCTGCATGAAGGAGGAGGAAGTTCTTTGTTTCGGTCATTGATTGCCCTCGGCAACATACTTCAAGATCCTCAGGGGTTTCGTAACAGTGATGGACAGTTTGTTTTATCTCTCGCTTGTGCAAAGGGTTGCTAGGGCCAGATGTCTTCATGAGCTCGTGTTAGAGTATAAAAAAGGCAGAGATACTGGGCTTGGAACTAGGAATTCAGATTATAATGAACAACTAGGGCTGCATAAGTCCTTGACCAACCAACTCCTTCTTGGCTGTTGGTGGCTTGACTCGACTCTGTATACGACTAGTCTGCCAGCCCAGACCGCCTAGGTCTCTGGGGTCTGTTTCAAGAAGCGAAGCCTGTATAACCTCACTTTCCAATATTTCCCAATATTGCCCGCATGTCTCTGTAAGATCATGAACAAGCCTGTCCTTCGTACGGCCGAAGTGCAAGGCGAACTGCATAATTCAGCCGGTACAGAGGTTACACGTGTAACATTTAAAGCCCCGTTAGAGTTCGTGCTGTCAAGAGTAGTACATGTAATCCCGTTAATTATCAAGAAGGCTAAGTTATAATACGCCTTACGGCAGGATGAAGAGTCCTTTATATACAATCCAGTATGTGGATCGTCAAGTACCACTGCATTCCACTTCTGACACAACAATAGCAATCATATCACGCCCTCTGGAGCACTCGCCAACAGCTGAATCTCGGCCGCCTAGGGGCATGAATATCTCTCTGGGGTCTTGTCACCAGTTAAAGCCAGCAGCCTTAAAAGGCTTGTAAACTTCGATTGAGTTTTCTGATGCGTCTATGTATTAGTAGATAGCCGATAGTTTCCTTCGAAGATGGTGTCAGATGTGTTGACGTGAGAAGACGCTGAGGTTCTGGGTTAGCGAATAACTTATGACAAGGCGTTGGAACCTAATCATCTTCGACTAATAATTCCGTAGGGGCCCAGAGGTCTTTGGTGTTTTTCGTCGTTCGAAGTGGGAGATGAACTGACTGTTGGTGCCCGTTAGGTTTCAGGCAATCTAAGACTTTCTGCCTATTGGTTTCCCTGGCATTATTGTCAGTCGCGCCTACATATAACAGTCTGAGCTTGTGACTCTCAATGACCAATAGCCTCGGCCCTGATACACCTATGGACGTGGTTTTCTACCCCCGTGAGGGCCACTCAGTCTTGGCCTTCTGACCACACCAGTGGATTGCGGGGTCCTTTTCGATATGCAGCTCTTGCATCTAACAGCCCAACAGCACTAGGTATATGCACATATATGTGTGTGAGGAATCTATTAAATACCTACCTGGGTACCTACTCTACCTGCCTACTTCAAAAGTAAAATTCGTTTCAGATCATTGCATTTGGCGCCGCTCTACTTTGCGAGATAAGCTCATTTCAAACCCCGTTTCACCTCTATTCGTTCGCCCAAGAGCTTGCAACATGTTGATTATTTATAGCATTGATAGCGCAATCACCTCGTTTTTTGAAAGCAACAAAACCGTAACAAGACAGCAGTGTGATGATTTTGCACTCTCACGAGTCGGTGGACAGGTAGTTCCAGTCCCAATTCAGGGATCATACAGTTATACTATCATGGCTGGGCGAAACGAGTCCAGAATTTTCCAGTTTCGAACTCATAATTCTGTCATTGATATTTCTATCATTGATCTTGCTAAAACCATCCATCCGCAACTCATAGCTGACTGCAAGTACCATGGCACAATAGGCCAGTCACAACCACTCCACATTTACGAGATGAACAAACTCCCAGGAACTAATTATATTACGGCACGCCCCGCGTCGGTTGAGCAATCACCAGCCGCTGTGGCCCGACAGCAGAACACCGCCGCTCACCTCGCCAAGTCTGTCCTAACCCCCTCACTTTCTTTCGGATTGACTAATAACATATAGGTTCTTTGCGCAGTCGTGGAATCACAGACAGCAGTTACACCAAGATGACAGAGCTGCCTTGCTTGCGGATTTCCGTGACAAGTTTGAACTTCTTTCTCAATCATTGCCGTCCCGTTTTGCACCAAATTTAGACAGAGTTAGCAAAGAGTTGCCACGCCTCTTCAAAGACACTCTCCCTTTTGTCTTCTGTCATGATGACCTTCGGGAGATGAACATCCTCATTCAGCCCGAAACCGGTAGCATCACAGGTGTCGTCGATTGGGCTGAGGCCAGGATTCTTCCCTTCGGGTTGACGTTATGGGCATTAGAGAACATTCTCGGCTACATGAATTCCAAGGGGTGGCATTACTTTAACAACCGGCACGAGCTCGAGAAGATATTCTGGGATACCTTTCGGAAGGAGGCCGAAAATCTATCCGATGATGATTTACCCTTAATTCATATTGCCAGGATGACTGGCTTGTTTTACCACTATGGCTTGCTCAGAGATGGCAAGGTCTGTCAAGGTGTGGTCCATGAATTGCACTCCTTCGCCTATCTTGATGCATTCTGCACTATTGATGACTGGATGCCTTTCATGTAAACTTGTCACGGAAAAAAAGACGCCGTTCATCCCTTGCAAGATTAACGGCCTTTATATGGCATACCACTACTCCGCGACAAAACTTGGATATGTTGTTGTCAAGGTCATTGTCAATGCAAAAAAAAAAAAAAAAATTTGAATACCACTACATTGCGAAGGGGGTTCTTGAGGGTCACTAGGACATAAAACAGAGAACTTCATATGTGTAGTTCTAGCCTTGTTACGCAGGCCTTTGGAGGTCGGGAGAAGGGTATGTTTTCAATAGGTTCGGGATTTAGGAATTAAGCTTGTGATTTACTTCTAAAGTCTTCGTTGATCCCATAGGAACATCATTGCGTAGCCTCTTCCACAGTCACCTCGTTGAGCTCTATAAGAGTATTGTGAAATCCCCATATTCCTATCAAGGGATAAAGTAACAATAGGGTAGAAGTTAACCTTGTAGGGGCGAAGACAGCTTCAGACTTAAGTATGTAAAGGGCCTAGGTCTCCCAAAGTTCTTAAGATAGCTAAAAAGCAATTTCAGTGAGCCCTTACCCTATATTTGGGTCTTCCTACCATCTAGGTGCTGTCTAGCTATGACCTAGCTTCACTCTAGGCCCCCATACCCCTGAAAATTTCCTGCTACTGACACTTAATTCACGGCCACTTCCGCCAGTTCCTTAGCTGCTGATGGTCCGACTGAGAAATCTTACAAACACAAAGCTCGGTGTCGAGACAAAGAGCAACAGAACTCTTCAATTAGATGATGAAGGTAAATATGACGATCTACAGCACATTTTAAAGCATCATATAGGTTGGGGATGTAATACTTATATTAGAAGAACGAACGTGAATGCGCTAGACCAATTCTTGACTCTTAGACAAAGCGCTCGGGGCTAAATACTAGCCTAATAGTGCCAAAACAAAAGGAAGATGATAAACTATCTACTGCAATTATTGCCGTGGATTATGTTTAAGGAGAGTGGAAGGGTAGGTATTGTGCAAAAACGCCGCGAATATCCCTAGAAATAGTGTGCTGTGGATAGGGGAATTAGGTGCTGTGTTGAAAATCATGTGCTGTAGATAGGAGAGTTTGTGCCGCGCGACTCCAGGAAATGTATCGTCCAGGTTATGGTCCAACTGGGGATATATAGACTCAGTAGACAATGTCTTGAGCCCTAAGTACATCCATGAGGGGATCCTCCTTGCCAATCTTCCCGTCAACGAATACCTGATGATTACCGTTGGTCTTCTTGGCGTGCTTCTCTCCGCCGCTCAAGCTAGTCATGCCCGGCGCATAGAAGAAGCCTGTAGTGCGGTAAGGTGACCAGCCTTTCACATCTCTCGAATCCAGCATGACAGTCCCATTGTCTTGGAGGACAAATTCGCACATCATCTCGGGGATTTCTTTACCAAGAACTTGAACCCCTAGAAGATCCACCAAATTGTTGGTTTTAAGATACTCAGTCAATTCATGAAAGAACGCAGCATCGACATCGGATAGATCCATAACTGATCCTTCACGGTACTCATATGCCTGTAGCTCGCCCTTGGGCGTTAGCTTGAAGATGTGGCCATGGATTTCTGCTAAGTTAATATGATTGATGCTAGTAGGCTTGGTCCAACAACCTCGAACCGATGTAAGGGCAGTTCCAAGCATGATTTTATCGGACTCAAGCTGAAGGTGTCCATGAATAAGGTGGATACCGAACTTATTCTGGACGCCGTAGTGCTTGAGAATGACTGCTAGCTGCTGGAGGTGGACTTCCTGAACATGGGGCTGATCCCTGTCGTCTGGCAGGAGATTGTAACTGTTATGGCAGAGTTAGGATATACTATTAATATTTCGTGAGAAACTTACACCAGCGACGATTGTTTGAGGTCCTCAATCGTTAGAGAAACATGAAGGCCTGGAATTGAAACTGGAACTTGAGCAATAGCTGCCATGATGAAAGATGAGGGTTGGATATTATCGGCTCTTTCGAAGCTTCTGATTTTTATACCGCGAATATGGTCGAAATTAAGAGTGATAAGTATGTGATGGGGTGGGCAAAAGAGAAGAGGGATTGTTCAAGGGTTGCTCCGACTCTTTAAATATTCCAAGCTCTCACCACTAGTGTGAGTTATCTTGTCCCATAGATACGATGAACATCGTGGTGACCTCAACGTAGATTCGAAATTTGGCAACAAATGATGAACGTTTCTGCCTGGGAGGAATAGCCATATGGCTGTGTTGATGGCGATACGATTGGTACGAACTAATCATGAGAGACTGAAGCCGGGAGGCTGGCGAATTATCACACGTATCGAGAGAAGATGGGGGTGTTGTTTGGCCTCATCAAACAACTGGTCGATCAGCCGGCCTTGGGCAGAGACCATAACAACGTACGTGATAGTGCTGCTTGAAACCCGCTATGATTACCATGCCGTCACACTGGCAGTCGCTTGTGGCCTAACATTTCTATTTGACCTCTTTAGCGTCGGAAATGGGCTCCTCCAAGACCCCGTCGATCAGTTTGAGCGGACTCAAAAAGCCAAAACATAAACAAAGCAATTCTGGTTATGTGCTTCGTTGCCTAACCAGTACGTATTGCGGCTGCATTATATGTTAATATCCTACGCTGAATACAGCCATAAACACCACACACACAATATAGCTGATACATCCCTTGGAATACCAATCATGTTTATATGTTTATTTGATGATGCTATGCCTCACTGAACTCTACATCGTATCGGGACGGATACATAATGTTCATGTGGTGTTTCAAACGACTGGCGGGAAAGTCGTGCGGTGTTGATAAAGATCGAATCCCGTACTCAAGTATGATGTTTCTACATTTCCCGCCTCGCAGGTAAATTCTACGCCAGGATGGATTCCATTATGACTGTTGTTGTGCCGCATCATTCACCAACAACACGCCTAAGGGGCTCCTAACATCGAGCTTAACCTGAGTCACGAGTCCCAGCGCCACCAACATACCCTTTTCACCTGCCAAGCTAATACAGATGGGATTTCTGATGGCTTAATAGCTGTACGGCGTGGAATATCTCGTACATAGAATATTCGGGGGCCGAGTCTAGTACACCCAAGTGGAAAGAAAATATCCCACTTCGCTAAGTAAGAGCTATAAATCATGGTCATGGGGAGCTTTTATGTCGCTGTCAGCTCGCATTGGTCGATTTACGGGCTAATTGATTCATGAGCTTGAGGCGAGTAAAATGGGAGAGAGTTGAAGAACAAAATCTTCTGCCTACATTAGGGTGGCTGCAACTGGATGGCTGCCATGAACAGTAGACTTACCAACATCCTTCTCAAACATCGACTTCAACGCCATCACCCGGGTCGAAGATGCCTTGATACTTTAGTAAGAATGATGTGGCTACTCTTTCAAATCAACCCCGTCCGTGGATGTATCCAAGCACAGTAGGTAGAAACTATTTGAAGTCTGGGATATAGGTTGAATGTTGAAATCGGAATTTTCATTCATCCTCCTGATAGCTCAGTTGGTAGAGCGATGGACTGTAATTGAAACACCATGATAATCCACAGGTCGCGTGTTCGACTCACGCTCGGGAGACTTTATATTTTTTCTTTTCATCCTATTCCTTATAGGAAGATACCCTCCTAGCTTGGGTCTCGGAAAGCGACCCGGCGGCATTTTGATAATTGCTGGGAGGGGTAATTAGAGTATGCATGTCTACTTTGATGACCAACTCCTTCTATAACTAACCACTGTGACCCCTTTTGCCGCTTAGCACAACCTAGCCTTGAACGGAAGCATAGTCTCTCTTTCGTCTTTATATTCAAAATTATATATTTCACTAGAATCACACGCTTAGATCACAGTTTCGTACTGAGTAGCCCTCTCAGCCTTCAGTATTGTGTGCCGTGGTAGTCGTGCCCCATCCAGAACTCGCCACTTCAGCCCATGATTCTGGGCATTTACTGCATGGCGAAAGGCTCGCCAAGAAGGGTCTAGTTTGATAACAATATCAATAATAGTCTTAGGAAATATGCCGTCGATTGACTCAGGTGATATACTTCCTGTATATCTTATCGTTTGCTTATAAGAGTAGATCTTCTAGTCATTCTAGCTACCTATTAAACTGTTATAATACTTAAAGCCTCGCTCTCTATGGACCTGTGATCATACTGCCCTCGGGGCATTTTTTGAATCTCTTCAACCAGCAAGTCTCGTGTCAGTCGATAGGGGATTAGAATTTAGGGGGATTTATGTGCCTGTCTCCAGATTGTAATTCTTGCTTCAAGGCTCTAGAACAAGCGACAGACTGTTCTATACGGGATTCGGACATGGGCTTCCAAGAGCCTGTATCAGGTTGTGGCTGATGAAGAGTCCCCTGGAAAATACCTACTAGAGTATTATCCCCGCAAAATCGCCATGTCTGAACACAGAATCCAGAAACTATGACATTCAACCTTACTGACATGAGTCACATTGAACCTAGAACAAATTCCTTATTCGTTGTATTCGCTAACAGCATAGTATATGCCCCCAGACAATAGTAAGTCTATCGTCTATAATCTACTCGATAATTTCTCCAGCAAGAGTCTTTCCTCTGCCGAAAGCTGTATATGCTCGGGGACAATAATCTTATCACCAATTATAATCTCAAAGCGCTGAGACTTCCCTTTTTCTTCATCGTCGACAGACAACCCACTAAGCTGCTCTTGCGGGATCGATCTCAAATTAGCTGCTGTCCACCAATATAGAGGAAACCTGCTGAATATGTTGTTCAGAACTAGAGCCACTATGAGCATGATACTGCAGCTAAGGAGTGCGAGTGGTATAAGCTTCCAGCCGATCTGCACAGCTCTATCATCTACAACGGCCAATAGCGCGGTAGCTCCAGCAGGCGGGTGTATGGTCTTGGTGAGACCCATCAAAGACGTGGTCGCGGCACAGGCAAGGGAGCCGCCTAGCCAGCGAATCCATTCCTCGTTGGAATGCAGCTGGAAGAGCTTACAAAGTGATACTCCAACGACGGTAGCGATGACCTGACTGGCGATAAAGTTACGTGGCTGTGCGAATGGCGACTCGAAGGCGTAGAACTCGAGCACAGCAGCGGCACCCTACATCTCGTTAGGGCGGCGGGAAGGGAACAGGGGAATGAATGGTAATTGGAGAACATACGAAGCTTCCTATAATGCGCGGGCCATCTGCAGCCACCCACGGGATTTGGTGACTTATTACCTGGATTAGCAGGATACTGATGAAGACACCTAATAGTGCCCGCGCGGCAAGCAGTAAATTTCCGAGGGGTGTCTCTGGGAGGGATTTTCTATAGCCGAGGATATAGGCGATTGGGTAGGGAACAGCGTGCCAAGGGGGATCGGGAATGAGGCGATTGACATATTTGTCGATGTCGAAGTTCAACTGCCAGAACGGAACCACGACGGCCATGGCCAAGAATTCCCAGGAGGATCGGCGGATCGGGATTTATGGTAACGGATCAGGGCCGTGGAATCTCGGATCTCTTCACTTAAATCTTTAGATAGCATCCCAGACGCCCGGTGTCTCGACCCTCGCTTCATGTTGCATCCAACCGGTGTCCCTCGTCACGGATATATACGATTTTTAACAGCAGGAATCACAGCAGCAAGGCCTTGCTCGAAACGCATCTCCGCGGACAGACTCCGCCGACTGTGCAAAGAGCCGTCTTTGTCTGGGCACTTATTTAGTAGGACTGAGGGACAGTATGCGTGTCCTTATTGGCACTATGACCTCGTTAGATATATCATATATGCCGGCAGGCCAGAGGCGGAGTGACACAGTGCATGGCACTGTATCATTTCGTAACAGAAACTCACGACTGCCCAAAACTATGCAATACATGCCAGCCGCCATTAAATATTTGCTAATATTTTGCTAATACCGAGCCTTAGCCCTGCCCAACCTTGATGGCGTCAAGACTCCCCATCAGGACGAGAATATCAAACGTCATATGCCATCCTTCAATCCGCTGCGACGCCATTGCCCTGCGAGCTTTCACCGCTTTCGCGTGTCATCTCCCAGCCGCGACCCCGATATTGTCTTGGCCAGATACCACAGCGTCCAGGAGCCAAGATGCCGTTAGGATCCAGCACATCCTTGAGCTTCTCGTTGAATTTCATCAACGCGCCATCGTTCCAGTTGTACGTCCCGGCAATCTGGTCCATTAGCACGAGGTGCGTTCGGTATTCGCCGTATCCGCATTCCGCTGCATCCTGAATCATGGCACGAAGGCAGTCCAGCGCTGCTTTCCGACGTTTTTTGTCTGTCCGGTCGTATACGATCTCGACTATGAGGTGCATCTCGCGTAAACCAACGATGAAAGCCGGTAGAAGATCAATGCCACATTCATGATGACGTCGCCTCGCAATCTCAATCAATCGCGTCGCGTCGGCCCCACGGATCGGACTGACGGGCGAAAAAGCGACTATAAACCTGTCGTCAGTATCCGCTAGCTTGAGCTCGGAGTTTGTCCGGGATTGTGTTCTCTACTTGAAGTGGACGTCGCAAGTACGAGTCGCCACTTACTGTGTGCCCCGTTCGGAACCCATTGAACCCATCGTAATTCTTCAACATCTGGAGTTCCGGAAGCAATGCGGTCACGCGCCCAGAAATAGTGACTAGGCGGCAAAGTCGCGGGGTCGATGCGCCGCCCACCAGGTACCTTTTTGAACTCGGCATCGATGATATCAAGCTTATACTTTCGAATATGTGGCGGGCCATACGACATTCCATAGTAAACCCAAGTGTGATCACCTAACGGCGTTTTTGACGCTGTTTCATGAATAATGTCTATCGGAATGGCCCCCTCACCCGTGTAGTATGTGCTCCGAGGCTGCCCTACAACCGCAATGCTCTGAATAACATGGCGCAGTTGCGCAGCGTTTTCGAGAATGTTGCTGATCCTCAATGGGCGGATAATCTCGATCTGGACAGTGTCAGATTGGCGAAGTCTCCGAGAAACCTCTGACAATAGGAAACACCTACCAATTGAGTGAGGTCCTCCTCTTTAGGGAACGTATATGCCTAGCCATCATATCAGTCTTTACCTTAGACCGGCTCTTTGAGTCCTTACAAAGCTTTCGAAGCCACCCGGATTTGGCATCAGTGTCATTCCCATTTTGGTTACTATGCCATAGTTTGACTGCGAGAAGATGCCGCTAAATCATCTCACAGTTAGCAAGCATCCTAGTCTATATCGCATCATGTCCAATCAACTGACTCGGAGTACGGCCCAAATCCGTAGGGAAATGTCTGCCACTATAAGTCCCAAAGTTAACCATTTCGAACATCATCAATGAGACCGTATAACTCGTAGGCGGCTCACGCGATATCTGGCTTATACAAGAGTCGATGCGTCGAATTTCAGATCACATAGGAAGGGGAAACTAGGGATTGCTTACCGTATTGTTACCCGGGAGTGCCCCCATGCCAGTCCTGATGACTTCTCCAGTTGGGAGAACGACCTCAAGCCCCGAATGAACGGACCAGTGATCACCATAAGGTGTATAACCTACGTGCGAGAAACAGGTTTTAGTTAATTGCTCTCGAATTCAGTACTTGTATCGTGCCAGGTTGAGCTCAAGCAAGGGAAAAATAGCAAAGAGGGGATATGGGATATCAATACGCACCAACACCTCTGTCAAGCGTGTTTCCAAGGATGGAGCCACCGCCCACATCCGGAGTATCTATCCACAAGTGATCATACCCCTTCTTTTGGATTTCCTCATGAAGAGCGAAAAAGGACACTCCAGGTTCGACAAGGCAGGTATAATCATCTGGGTTGATATCTAGAATCTTGTTCATCCGCTTACCCATATCAACTAGAACAGAACCCCGAACACGAGGTGCTGCTCCACCATAGCCGACTGAAGAGCCACGATGTCAGTGTCAATTGGATCAATATAAGGATGACCAATGTCTTACAGTTTCGCCCCATTGAAATGGGAAAGATTGGGATTCGGTAATTATTCGCCCATCTCACGATCTGCTGCACCTCTTCTGTGCTACCAGGATATGCGATAGCAGATGGAACTAACTCATCCTGGTCGAGGACGTACATCATGTCATGGGTATTAGGGTCTAAGACATCTAGTCAACTTTCGGAACATCATATGGCATTGGTGGATGTACTCACGCTCCATGTACCTATAGGGTATGTTAGCATTATGTTTCGTCATGTTCCAAGCTAGCCCATGCTGCCATGTAAATCAGATGATGCATCAATAACTCACCATCCATCCTCAAGCGGTAAATCATTGAGAACAACTTGGTCGGCACCTAGTAGCTCTCGAAGATCCCCCACCGCCTCATCGAAGACGCTTTTATCTACACCTGGAGGGTACACCAGGGTCCGTGGCTTTGCATTATCTGTCTTTGTCTTCACAGACAAGACGTGCGCCTTTGCGTCCTGAGCCTTTTCGAGGAGCCACTGAGGAATACCCGAGTGTTTCTCTGAGAGAAGAGGTACGTATGTGCTATCGTTCTTGTCGTCGGCCATGATATATAATGCTGCTTAGCAATTATAATCGAAGGCCTTAATAATCATTAATGCTTCACATTTTATATTCTGGGTTTGCTGTGTTGGGTCGACGCCACTTGCTACCCCGCAGAACTGGCGATGAGGAGAATAGTTATCTGCCGTGTTGGAGATCTGGAAGTCCCGCACCGAGTCTTCGGCATTGGCATTGGTATGATCTATTTGAAACATATCATCGTGCATATGCCGGGTCAATAATAAATCGTTGAATAAAGGTGTGTGGAGTTAGGAGTTCCACAGCTGTTCAGAATAGACGCTCAGCATAGCAATAGCCGATGACATGGCTTGGGGTTCAGTTTGCAATGCTATGTATGATATGGCCTTTTCTGACCTCGGTGGCTGCTGACCTTGCCTCTATGTATAATGAGACCGGCCTTCGTAACCTCCGGGGTCCGCCTTACATGTCTCAGATAAGCGGGGGCTGAATAGCCTCACTTTCGAATACGAATGTGTCTCACTGCATTCTCAAGGCTACACACGAATAAGGATTATGCCCAGGGGAGTAACTATATGGAAAAGGAGATGGGTTAGGCATAATGATCCCTGGGGATTTCGTGATTATTGTGCAGCGAATTATATGGAGGGCTTTGGTATAGCCGACTTCAGACCCATCTATGGCGGTATAGGAAATACTTCAATAACGCCACTAGCAGGTGTTCTGTAATACCAAGGACATAACTGGAATCATACGAAATGCGACGTTTAGGTCCGCAGATATTTAAGATCTAAAAGAAAAGCTACTTGTGCAGATATGGTGGAAGCATGTTATTTCATTGCCCGGAAATCTCGGTGATCGTGCAATCTGAAATATTTCTAACCCAAGGTACTGCTTTGGGAACGACTTGGTACGGCACAGTCGTCCACTGGGGCAGTTATCAGAACCGAGAGAGTGTATCACCCTTTGATATGTTAGCTGGAGGGCGATGACAACTCGACGTCTTCCTCAATCGCGACGTGCCCTATGTCCTATTTTGTTTGATGCATTCAAGAGCCACTCTAGATTGAAACTACGCCATTGAAATTGGATAACCGCTAAAGAAGCTTATAGTATAAGTATTATGACTATTTATAGACAACGAAGGTATAGACTTGATATCGCCAGGTAAGGTATAATGACATGGGATGACAATAAAGTGATATGTGAACAAGTAAAATTCCGTGGCATATCGATAACTCAACTAACAAGGGCTTCGATAATATCCTCAACGCCAGCAAATGATAGCTCGCTCATGGTTTCCTTCCATAACCTCTGAGCCATTTGTCCACCTTCGGGCGTATAAACAATCGGTGCCAACCTAGTCGCTCGAGTGTTAGATATACATCGCATGAATTGAAGGGGATCAGGACATAACATACTTTGCAGGCTTTCCATCAACAAGGTAGTGACCGTGAGCCTCCTCGCCATGGGCTACAGCAGCGTCAACTATAGCCTGTGCACCGCCAACGCATGAGCGACCGAAAATGCGAAATATGATCCCTGCGATAAAACCCGCTATCGTTCCCATGCTGTCGCGAGCGAGCCCAGATCCGTAGCATAGCCCGGGATGCACGTAGGTGATAGTGGCAACTGAGGATGGCACACGTCGTGTCAGCTCAACCAAGAACAGCTGCCCAAGGAGTTTCGAGGTACAATATTGCTGATGATGGTCGAAGGCCGCTGTCCCCATTGGCTCGTCCAGAGTCGTCAGCAAGGGCCGCCCGTCTTGCGGTAGCTTGAAGCGAGACCACGCCGCCACACTGGAGGACACAACGGTCAGACATCCGGGCTCGGTCCCGGGACGTCTCTTTGCTTCGAGGATGGGGAGGAGTAATATGGTCAGAAAGGCAGTCGACAGGTAGTTGACCTGTATATCCTCCTCGTGGCCTGTTGGGAGAATCACGCGGGGAATGCGATAGATACCAGCATTGAGCACCACGATGTCGAGCGCCTCGAGAGCTTTCGCACGGTCGGCGAAGCTCATAATAGAACCATAGGAGCTGTAATCCATATGCCATATCTCAATGGCACCTGCCTTAAGATCCCGGCCAGACATCAGGTCTTCGCGAGCGACAGCTCCTTTCTTCTCATCTCGGACGGCGAGGATGAGTTTGCTTAGACCTCGAGCAAGGAGTTGTCGAGCACATTCCAGACCGATGCCACTGCTCGACCCTGTCACGATGGCCGTTTTACCCACGAGGTCGACGCCAACGGAACGACTAGAAGCAAATTCAGAGGTTACCCCTGCGGATGCTACCTTCTCCACGTTTGGGATATCGGTCATGGTCCGTCTTACAGTATCAATAACTCGGGATGAAGAGAGTAGCAGACTGTATACTCTAAGCGCAATAATACTTTCCACATATATATTCATGAAGATCAGATTGATCGAGGTAACTAGTTACTGGATCTCGAGTTCAAGAAATAGCCCATGTGGATGGACGGACGCCTAGCAGCGCCGTCACCCGAGCGCTTGAAGGCAGACGATGAGTCGCACGGCCTGCCGCAGCTCGTCATGTGCGAGGAAGTTGACAACCATCATATCAGATGTAACGAGCATGCCAACCCGGCCAAGCCACGGTCCTACGCCGTTCGATTGGCTGATAGACGATGGCGCACCATAGATGGATTTGGGTGGATGGGCAGCCTCCATGGCTGATTGATGCAGAATTCCTGGATACCCCTGTTGGATTTCGCTTACTGCGGAGCTCTGGTTGGTAGGGCTGCAAGGGCCGTTCGACAGCCACCTATCAAGGTGCAACGAGGTCTCCAGAGGCTTGCCATTATTATTAGACTGTGCAGCACTTTCAGCTGGATTATTCATCCGTTATCTCTCCATTATTCACCATTCATGTACGGAGTATCTAGGGTAGGTAGTATAGCCCATACAGAATCTATTATATGTTCAGGATAGGAGGTAGGAATGGAAAGACTGGCGAGACTGGATATGCAATAACAAGGCCCAATTAGGCCACTGCGTAGATGTCACATCGTGGTTTATATTTAAAATTGTCCAACCGACGATTATACGAAGAATGGAATTGATTCATGATGGTACGGTTACGTTGATATTGCATATATCTGGGATTGCGCATATCGATCGGGCATAAGATATTAACGCTAATAATGCAATGTCCTTGCGAAACGCGAGATCCTGGTATTGGGAAGTGATTGGTGCGACCATGCCGTTTACTTCTCGCTATCTCTCACTTCACCCCAATTGATTACAGGCTACTCGACCCGAGCGGTACTATTCACTAGTCTGTGGTATATAAGGGCTATGCAATGGTGCCTCTGAAGTCAATAGGCCCCGTTTCTATCAATTGCTGCATAATGAGGTTGCGGGCAAGAGTGGCGGTCGATCCAGATACGGGAGATGCCGTCAGGCCGGACCCTATGGTTCTAGGAATCAATATATGTAGGCACTGTCCTTCCTTGAAGCGAAACGTGAAGTCGAACAGGGAAGTTGAGCACTCTCGCTTCACGATAAATATCTGTATCAGTGTCTCCTATGTTTCAAATATAGCTGGATCTGCTGTCTTGTTGATCATTGATGGAGACTGAGCGTTGCCCAATGCGCGGGGAATAGTTGCCAAGGCTTCGATTCGCGGGAACCTGGGGACAAGCACCACTTGGAGTGATTGGGGTGCCGGGCCTCAGTCTACCTACCGGCGCCGTGGTTTGTGAGAATCCGGCTGCATCCTTACTACACAGTTATATCTGATTAATCATTCCAAATACACCTATCCTAGCCTGACAGTATGTATTAACTCCAAGTGTTGCATCTGCCGTGCAACCCAATCAAGAAATACCCTGTCTTCTCCGGTTGTATATGAAATATCGTCGCTAGTTGTCTCCCAAAGCATACCGCGGCTTCTGAATATCATTAAGTTGACTCCTGTAGGTATGCCCTACGAAGCTCCGTATGCCTAAATCCGATCATAACATGATGTCGTTAGTTTGAACTAATAGGGTCCGAGGACATGACACCATTCCTAGCTATTCCTGTGTTCCCCTCGTTTGAGATCACCTGGTCATACTTCACGAGGCGGTGAGTTTCGTCTTCAGCCACGATCTGTCCGTTTTCTCAGTCGACACAGCATCTATCCTATAGCCAGTTCGCGGCTCCGGGCGACTGGTGATGAGCCAGGCATTTAGTATGATGCAAAGATGCCCAATGTCCAATCATCGCACCGGCTTGCGGCGTCACTAGCTAACGGATTGGGACATGTTGATGTGCTTAGCACAGATAACACCTCAACCCCCACGCGAGATTGTCAAACAACTATTTGGCGGGTATCAAATTGAAAACAGTAGTCGCATTTATGCAGACTACATTCACCTGCAGTATGTAGTAATCCCCCGGCGACTGCCGTCATTTCGGCTCCGTGCTTCAGGCAGGGTTGGTCGTAACAACCTCACCGTGAACTCTTTAAAGCTAATAGCGGCAAATTCTATTCTAGATTTAACGAGTGCTCGTTTCAATGCTTCACAGCGGCTTGTCGTCACTATTGCTCGCCCGATAATTTCTATTAAACACATAACTCCCGAAGACCTCTCGTTCGGGAATGACTATCGAATATCATATTTGAATTTCTCTACGAATGACATCAGGATGCTGTCACCTCCATCACCGCATTCGCCAGGTTCGACCTCGGTAGAGTTCGCTTACGTGAATTTGTTTACTCCCCGCTACTCTCATTGATTGTAGGTGTTGTACTATTTTATCGTGAATCTGTGAGTGGAGGAGTGATTACAATGTGCTTGATTGTACCCTATCATTTCCGCCGAATCCGTATAGTTGATGACAACGTGCTCGGAAGCTTGACGATGTAGTCTCTGATGCTCGTTCAGGATCATGACCCAGAGTTGTGGTGTAATGCTTTGGGTTCTGTGACGCTATATGGATGGCCATATGAGTGTTTAATACATTAGCCAGGCGACTGGCTTCAACATCGCAGTGGTGCGAGATTGGTACCTTCAGTGTAGCCGTACACTAGGTTATAGGGGATCGATAGAAACTAACATTATCAGACTATGTCTCGGACAATCTCGAGAAGGATCAAGCACAACGCACCACAGCTAATCTTGAAATGAATGCGCACATTTCTAGAACGTATGTCAGCCTAGGGAACTGTCTAGGTTGTCATGATGGCGCGGCACGGCCCGCCAGCGGCTCATTAGTATAGTCAACATGACAGGCGGGACTCACCCTATCCACGAACCTGTTGGAGGCCTCTGAGATTCACCTATAAAGTTTCGAAACATATTGATTATTGAAGTTAGCAGAACCAATTGGTAGAGCATGTAATACGTGGGGATAGATGCCTGCATTAGATCACGCAAGAACGCTGCCACACCGTAGGCGGCCTGTCAGAGACATTTCTTATGACTTACTTATGTAAGTACGTCTGCTATCACCGTGTCATATCATTTAAACGCTATGGAACACCAGGTACGAAGTTAATACAGCAAGTGGCATAGTCTAAAATCAGTCAGTCTGGTGCATACTGTACAGAAATCGCTTAGATGTAATGCCACACTACTCCTCCTTGAGAGTTCTGAGCTAAGAAGTCGCCATGCGAGATAAAAGAGCCTCCAATGCTACGCTGGCCACAATGATTGATGCGTCATGCGAACTTTTAGATACTTTGGGTATGTTAAGCAAGACAATTCGTTTAAGTTGCTGCCTCCGATACGGAGAGTGGATCGGAATACAGTTTTTGCTCTCCTCGCCAGTCTCAACGTATGCAGGTTGCCAGGTCTTAGGTATCAGATATCTCGACATAAGATTTGGGTGTGGCAATGTCTTATGCAATCCTAAGTCTTCCGTATGTTTTTGTTTAGTATTCTACATCGAATGGGCTAAATTGGACTTCGATTCGAGAGTTAGGAGCGTCCGCCTCAGTCTGACACTGATGTTCCTACATGCTTAAGTTCCTGAACGGCTGCCCTGGGCTCCCCTTCGCCGAACAGATCACTTGAAGTGGTATTTGCTACGCACAGATTTGAATAATTGCTCCGCTATGATGCACTAACCAGAAAGCACAACTCTTAAAGTGCCCTTCGCAACTGAAAACACCTGTCCAGACAATTCTGCGGCGCCACAAGCGCTATGACAGAGACGATATATGTCAATATTTTTGAGAATATTCATTAAACACCTCTCGAGAAGGGGATATAAGCCATCACCGCCATCCCAAGAGACAGAAGAGTAAATCGACACTATTATCACCCTCCCGGTTAGGAGACGATATAGATAGAGCTGAACGCTTCCAATAGAGAGCATACTAGGTTATGGGTTACCTCACCTCCTTAGTCCACTAGTTGATATGTTTTAGATCCGGGGTGAATAATGCTGAGCCACGAGAGCCGAGACCCAGCCAATATGAATAGGACCTCGATGGTGAAACTCACGGCTTTGGCGACTACCAGGTCTAGTTCGCCTACGCCAGGATATTGGATCTCTGGCGTGCAACATATATTATCTTTCGCGGGTAGATTTGGATGAATAATCCGATGATGCGCTTGGCGATTGGGTACTAGTCCGCGCGCGTGCTTTGATTCTGGTCCGATGTGGCGACGGAGAGGCAGTTGAGACGATGGGACTGCTCCTAAATGTATTCGATTGGATCATCCGCATTTGCCCCTATTTTATTACGAATAGTATTAAGTTAAATTGCAATCTGGGGTTTGGGCAGCAACACGATGTTGATCGGAAGAGGAAGAGGATCGTGGTCTTAGATATTGCCTAAGTGTTTGACTTAGCACTTGAGTAGAAATTCGTGGCAAGTTCGCTGAGACCACTTGATGTGAAATTGCCTAGAATAACCTGTTGCTATCTTTCGCGATAACAATGATGTAGCATCGTAGTTATTTTGATTTGTTAGGGAGAAGCGCGCTCTGTATTTGGAAACCTGCACGCCGCCAGTGGCGGCATAGCATTGTTTGTGTGGGTTGGGTAGATTGTTAACGAACACATGGGGGATTGGGCTTTCACAGGAGGCATGTGCGAAAACCCAAATCAGATCGCAAGGACAACCCAAAATTTCACAAGAAATTGCAGTCAGCAAGCAATCACCGGCTATCGCGGGGGTGGGCCGGGACGGTGGCGTGCATATTGCAGAGTGAGCCAGACGTTCAACGGACCTCGTGACCTCGATAAGCCTGGGCTGTGCTTTGCGCTCGTCATGCGTCGAGTTGAAACTTCATGGGCAAACCCCCACGTGAGCCGTGGTGAAACACGCCGGAGCCGGCGGGCCAGTCGGTAAGCGGTGAGGTCTAAGGGACGGCACGTATCAACCTCTCGCGAAGCGCCTCACCGCGGATTGAAACGGACGGTCTAATGGCTCCGTGCTATGTACTACTAGTCGTGGTATGCGAGATGATATGGAAAAGCAGCCATTGGTGAATAAATATTGAGGCTCTCCCGGCCGTCCTTCATGTGCCGATTGTCCGACTATCCGCGCTCCCAGTCGTCGTCGTTGCCTCCGCTCTCCCATCCTTCCATCGAGGGCGCCATGAATGAACTCCGACCAATCACCGACCACGACTTGCTGGAGTACATGTATCGCGTAAGGCCCAAGCCGGGGATAGGGTACCAAGAGGGAGAAGACGGGCGATAACGCAACGCAAGACGCCGCCAACCCCCACTGTGGTGTACCCACCACTCCGGCGAAGTAAATTGACGTAATGTGATGGGCGCGTTGAAAAGATGCCAAGCCGCGGCGCCAAGACCTTTGATATCCTGGTTTGATCCTGGCCACAGCAGCCCGTAGTTCTCCGTCTTGCCGGTTTGCCGTTCTCGCGAGAGACCGTTGGCGATTCCGACTGTGACCCTCCCCTAGCCATTATCACCATACTAAGTAACTGCCAGGCGGCACACTCAAATATCTACATAGTAAGTAACTACGGGTATGCATGGTAAAATGCTCGCATCAGCAGTCAGGGTGGGATTTGCGACAAAGTCTCCAAGGCCTGTATACCTATTCCCAGCAAAGTGCGCGTCAGTCACTGAATCAGCCGGGAAAAGATAGCGTACCTAGGCCACCGCTGGCGATATTAACATCGGTCGTAGGAACAAGGCCATACCTCGCTGCTCAGTAGGTATGGTCTTAGCATGTGTCTACCATGTACAGTAAGAAAAGTATCTAAGAGTGGTGGCATCAAGTATCCTCGAAGTAGACAACTCTCGAAGACCACGGATTAGGCCTAGTGGTGTCGCCGCCTTTGTTCCCTGGTTTTAGCTTACAGTAATGGGGATATGATGTGCCGAAGTCCAGTGAGTGAGTGAGTGAGTGTGTGTGTGAAGGTATTTGTTTATCTAGGCACTACCTCATGTAATGAATGTCACAATTTGAAATCTAACGGCGTGCCGAGAACAAAGCACTGATCAAATGTTGGATGGGTGCTACCTACTATGTGTGGTATCTTGTAGATGGAGCTGATTCACCTTGCCTACCGGTATATTGCCTATCTACCTCATTCAGAAGATGGTCGGTAAAAGTTAGCTGAAAGATTTACTATCCTCTCTCTGTCTTTCTTCCGTCTGGCGTTTGTGCTGCCACCTTCCCATTTCCATGCTTCCATGTTTCCATAACAGTTAGGACAGGCAGACAGACAGCCTTTGATCCGTACCAAGCGCTGGGCCTAAGTAGCACATTGGGTAGATAGATACCTCAGGTAGTTAGTTGGTGGGAATGGATACAGCCAATTTCGGAGGGTCTATCCAGCATTGAACCGAAATGGCTGTATCGATACTCCAGATTTTCGACATCTCCATCAGATACTAACTATTCAACTCCCGAGGTCCTCTTGCAAACTCTTGTAAAGCAGCGTAGCTTTGATACTCATCAGGACTATGGTGAGCCTCATGCTGCAGGTGATTACTTCGTAGGTACCTAGCGTCCAGCGGTGGCACTGCCGGTTATCCAGCTTCCGAGGTACTTGCTAGATACATGTGTACGGTGCGAGTAGGTATTGTACGAGTTACATGATAGGTACCTCCCTAAGTGCTCGACCAGACTCGACGAACAGACTGCCAAGCACCCCCACTAGACATCCGCCCCGCCGCCCCAATAACTCCACTGCAGTGCAGCTGAACTTCTGAAGGTTTAAAAAGTGTTGAGCAGCTCGGCAGGACCTCTAGGTACTCAGTAAGTGTCGAGTGTTAGGCCAACATTAATATCCTAGGGGAGGGGTAGACTGCATAGGTAAAGTACCTAGGTAGTACATGCACACTTAGTGCATCTGTATCTACAGAGGTATGTACTTATGTAGGTACGACCAGATGCACACTGTACTGTACATGTACTGTATCTGGTGGTATTATTTACCACTTGCTAGGTATGCAGGCAGACCCTGTCGTCTCCAGCTCTGTCCACCCAATGGCGAAAAAAACAAAACCCCAAAGGAAGAAAAAAAAAAAAAAAAGCTGAAATATAGCTTCTTGCGCTGACTGTGAGTCGTTGCTTCGTTTTCTGCTTCGTTTTACATATATATGCTTGAATCGCGCCAATTGATCAGACTTACCTAACTTAAAAGTCGGGAGAAGGTTTTCGACTGCAGGCTATTTATGAAGGGTTACCTTATCGTAGCCTTTCCATTGTGCCTAGGTACCCTCTCACTTGCTTTTACTTAGTTAGCTTGCCGAGACTCCAAACAGACGGACAACATTACTTATATCTCCATACCTGCTGCGCCTGGGCATACGGCATACATAATAATATCAAGACCTGTTCTCCAGTTTTTCCTTCATTCATTTTCTACCTCCTACTCTCCCCTCGGCCTCTTCACTTGCCCGATCCTCTCCAAGCAACGCCGTGGTCTCACGACGCCATCGTAAATCTTCTCTCGATGACGCCACACAGGTAGCCGTCGTTGTGGTCTTGTCTTGTTCGATAACAACATATCAACATCCAGCATATATACTCGTTACCACTACTACCACCATCACCACCAACAACAATAATAGCCACCACAACGGCATAATACTTGCCACTGCACATGCGGTACGGCCTCTTCAGCGTCTAGAGTGTAGCGCATATCTTTCTTGCTAGTTTGTGTCTAGCATGTTTATCATCGCCTGAATGCATCGCGGCCCTCGCTCTCTGTTACCTGTGTTTATAGGTTCCGCGGCTCCATATTGTGCCTTGCCGCAGCAATCACTCTCTCCATCGAGGAAAAAAACAACGAGTATTCGACTCCACTTCTCGTCTCGGCATCGGCATTCAAGCTTCTCTAGGCACTTGGCTCTCTTGCGCTCAAGACCGAGCCCTGGACGCGAGGTGCTGCTTCACCTTAGCCCGCTGAAAAGATGGCGTGGGACCACTTGTCGATTACCAAGTCGCACTTGGTGTACATCATCCTGGGCGGCTTCACTTCGCTTTTTATGCTATGCTCCTCATTCATCAAAGAGCGTCTTTACATTGGTGAGGCAACCGTCGCCACCTTGGTGGGCGTCATCTTCGGCCCCCATGCCGCTAACCTCATCAACCCTAACAGTTGGGGAAACACGGACGAGGTAACCCTAGAGTTCTCACGCATTGTCTTGGTTGTCCAATGCTTTGCTGTTGGTGTTGAGTTGCCCAAGTATTATATGGAGAAGCACTGGAAATCCGTCGTCTTTCTACTTTTCCCGGTCATGACATATGGCTGGCTAATTACTAGTCTATTTATATGGTGGCTATTCCCCCTCGACTACCTGGAGAGCCTTGTTGTTGCGGCCTGCGTCACAGCAACTGATCCTGTCCTGGCCTCGTCTGTTGTTGGTAAAGGCAAATTTGCAAAGCGTGTACCCAAACATTTGAGGGATCTGCTTTCCGCCGAGTCTGGTTGCAATGATGGAATGGCCTTCCCTTTCGTATATCTGGCCCTCTATCTGATCCACGACCATCTGGATGCTCGCGAGACCGTATTCCACTGGTTTGTTTATACCATCATCTACGAATGCATCTTCGGCGCTGTTTACGGGTTCCTCATTGGATACATTGCCCGCCATGGTATCAAATATGCTGAAAGACATGATCTCATCGATCGCGAAAGCTTCCTGGTGTTTTACTTCGTGTTGGCCCTTTTCTGCGCTGGCTCAGGTAGTATTCTAGGTGTCGATGATCTGCTCGTTGGATTTGCAGCTGGTGTTGGGTTCTCTAACGACGGTTGGTTCCATGAGAAGACGGAGGAGTCGCACGTCTCCAACGTTATTGACCTGTTGATTAACTTGGCTTATTTCGTCTATCTGGGAACAATCATTCCGTGGGAGATGTACAATGACTTTAGCATAGGCTTATCCGCTTGGAGGCTCACGGTCATGTCGATCTTTGTCATCCTTTTCCGCCGTATTCCGATTATGCTTCTGCTGAAACCCATTATTCCGGATGTGAAAACTTGGCGTGAGGCCCTCTTCGCCGGTCACTTCGGCCCTATCGGCGTCGGCGCCATCTTTGTGGCGATACTCGCTCGCGCCGAACTCGAAACAGAACATACGATACCACTCGCAGAAATCCCGCCAATGGGCACAGAGAATTATCGGGCCATTCTTCTGGTATGGCCGATCGTAACTTTTATGGTCATATCGTCCATTCTCGTTCACGGCTCGTCGATAGCGGTTTTCACACTTGGGAAGCGCATCAATACCCTGTCCCTGACCATGTCATACACTACTGCTCCTGAAGATGGACCTGCTTGGATGAGCCGTCTACCTAGGATCTCCTCACAATCTCGATCGCAAGCACGGACTATGTCTGATACTGACTATGACGATCTCAAGTCTCCAACGTTTCCACCTGGAACGCTTCCACCAACGGGCGTCGCTGGTCAGTTTTTGCGACGTCAGCGTGAGGAGGAAAACCCTAGTCGGGCCGGAAGTCGCGCATCGTCTATAGTCAGTCGACGACGCAGAAAGAAGTGGGATGATGGGATTGGTCCTGGTGGACCGGTTACCCAGTCCGCTATCTTCCCGCAGAGGCGAAGTGCGAGCGACCAAGTTGAGCCAGTGTCACCTATAGATAATGAGAAAATTACTCCACTTTCACCGCACCGAGATGGCTCTCCTACTTCACCTAACGCCCAGGAAGTTGATATTGAAAAGTCTGGAGGGTCTACACCTGAACAGCAACAGAAAGATGGGGAATCGCCACCATTCGCCGTGTATGACGAGGGGGATCATATTGTGATTGAAGATAGAGAAGGCGAGGTTGTAGCCGTCGATAGGACAGCACATGAGTCGGCTTTGCCTAACGTGGAACCCTTGGTTGAAAAGGCGAAGGAGGAAATTCAGAAACCAGGCTGGACATACGACTCGCTTAAGAAGAGTCTTGCAAAATGGCGTGACGAAGAGGCTCAGAAACGAAAGGACAAGACCAAGGAAGAGCGCAAGCATGCACCGGCCCGGGCTTATCAATTCGGCAATACGGTAAGCAATACATGAGCCCTTTTGGAAAGCACATATGACTTACTATTTCTGTAGATTATTGTTGAAGACGAAGACGGCGAGGTCGTCAAGAAGTATGATCTCCCTGCCCAGCGAGGCGAAGGAAGGGACTATGTCGCCACAGGTCTGAAGTATATGGGAATGGGCGGACTAGTGAAGCCAGGGGACAAGGAAGCCAAACCTGTGGAATCATCTCAAGCTGGTCCGGCCGCTGCGACGCAGGCGACACCTGGATCAGCTAAGCGGCCGTCTGTCGTTGGATGGGCAGGATTTGGTCGCTCCGGGAACGTCCAGCAAAGAAATAAGGGCGGCGACTCAGAGACTGGTCACGATCTACATGACGATGACCGTGGAATTCGGTTCACCATAAGCGGCGCTGATAGGCGGATGACCAAGGAAGATTTCCTTAAAGAAGTCCAAAAGCTTGAACGATCGAATCGAGAAGTACCAAGTTCTGTCCAGGCGAAGACCGAAGCCTCGGCCACATCCACACCCGCACCCACACAAATCAGCGGCCCGGCCGTTTTGAATCCGCACATCAGTGTAACGCACGCTAGTGATAGCACCCGTGGCGCGAGCAAATCCCCCTCTCGGCCAATCGACGCTACTGCTGCCGCTGCCTCTGATGATTCTCCCCGCGGACGAAGCGAGACAAAAGACACAGAGGACGTTGAGACAGCTGCAGAGCGTCGACGTCGACTAGCAGCGTTTGCGAGTGTACAGGAAGATGACAACGGTGAGACACCAGCGGAGAGGCGAAGGAGAGAGGCAGCATTAGGGGTTGCCGGCACATCATCAGAAGAGAGCGATAGCGATGACGATGATACACCGAGAGTTCCACCCGAAAGGCGAGGCATCAGATTTGCCGAGGGCCCAGCGAAACGGGCATGAAAGATGGTGATTTAGATACATAGATACCATATAGCTTTTGTGTCTTGTTATTTCATTTTTTCTTGTCATCTTCAGACAGAAGAAGGTGGCTACGGTTCAGGTCTCAATTATACATAGTTCTATAGCGATGCCAAAATGACTGAATGAATCAAATACAAAACTGGGCACTAAAAATATATTTTTTCCTTTAAGCTAAAGGAATGAGTGAATATGATGAATGGTGTAGTGGTATTGTAGAAACCTACCTTTAAGATACATTCCGCAGTTGGGTTGGGCAGCTGTACACCCAGTAGACACCTTACCTAGGTACATAGGTACCTATATATTTGAAGTGGATATGGATAGATACCTATCAAGGTAGAATATACACTTTACATACATATGTACAGATGCAGTGGGGGTTTGTGTATATCGATGATATTACCTTATCGGGCTCACCCACTTTGCGTCACAAGTGCACGAGCCACAGCGGGCAAAAGTTGCTAAGGATGATAAGCATACCCATGCAGCCCCATGCAGCCCCATGTCCTTCTATCCAAGGATTATTGGGACCCGATGATGAATTTTTTGAGACCACTCTGCTTCCAGCTTCTACCCTAGTGGCATCTGATAATTCCTATCAACTCTAGCGATTCTTAGCAAGCTCACGCACACCGTCCCGCCGTCGCTTTTTGCCGCATTCATTCGCATGACAGCGCCCGCCCTGCCCCAAAAAGCAAACGAACAGACGAGAGCTCCACTCAGCGGACGCAGACACAGACACAGACACAATGGTTAAGCTTCAAGAAATCGTCGACGAACATTTCCAGGAGGGCCAGGTAGGGCCCGAGGAAGATGACGCAGACTATACAGACACTGGTACGCTGCGCCTGCCACTGCTCCCCTGACGTCTGGCCTTGGCATAGATTCCCTTGTCTCCTCTAAATCTCTAACGTTTCGTTGTTGTATTTCTCAGATTCCGAAATCTCTGACGAGTCCGAGTACGATCCCACCGACGAGACACTTGCTGAGCGCCTGTATGCCTTGCGCGACATCGTCCCCCCACAGACACGTGGGTACATCTCAAACACAGTCGCTACGGCCGGCAACGCCGTAAAGTCAGTCCTTTCATTTGGCGGCAAATCGTTATGGGTCATCAGTAGCTCGGCGCTGTTGCTGGGTATTCCGTGGGCGCTGGCTTGGGCTGAGGAACAGCAGGTGCTCGAGATGGAAAAGGAGATGAAAATGCGCGAGATGGGTGGAGATGTAAGTTACGCCATCCTTAGAGATGTGTGACGAGCAACCGACTGACAACATACTTTCAGCTTCTTACCGCCGGCACGGGTCAAGACGGCTCCTCGACAGCACAACAGGTTGGCGCAGCGCTTGGTGCGGAGACGAAAGCAGCTCTATAAGTCACCACTGCACCGGCTGTTCTACACTGCTAGTGTACTAAGCTTGCGCACAACTCCTTTCGAGGAGAAAAATTCGCGTCGCCTCACGGCACCTTACGAAATCCGCCCTGTACCATCACATTCCTCGCCTAATATTTGCTCAATGCAAAGTCACTCTCGACTCGCCTAGGACATGCTAATCCTAGCGACTCTGCCTATACAATAGAACGGACGCTCATTTCTGCGTACTCTCTATATGTATTGTTATGCCTAGACGGCTCTTGCGAAAGCTGGTGGCAAGGAAGTCTCATCTCACCGACCGGACAGAATGCTTGCAGGTCCTTGTACCATATTGTTGACGATAAATCTGTGTGGCTTTGATAGAAGGACGGTCTTGGTAGCATAAATGCATGGACTGGTATCGTCCGCCATCACGAATCAACTATTCTTTTAATGACTCACGCCACGCATTTCCCCACTCTTGCTCTGTATGACAGGACGAGAGCCTCGACCGCAACATTCAAAGATGCCTCCTATCTGCCTTACAAGTTTCCTTATGATTCAGTATTGTAACCCGGCGTTCCACTCTTCTAGCTGGATTCGGCACAATAGTAGTAACATGAAGGCCACAATCTTTGCGCTTGTGCAATCGTGAGCAATCACTTAGTGGGCATCTGTAATGGAAGCAAAATTGAATATTACGACTGCGTATAATGCAAGGCATCTAGGGAAAATTCTTGTACAAACAAGCAGCAAGCCACTGCCGAAAGAAAACTAGCGGGCTTCTGCTGTATGCTTCCTTAGCCAAGACGTTTGACTCACTGAGTTTCCTCTACAAGTTACGTCAATGTTTCGCAGTACAACATCGTCGACCCTTTTACCGTATAAGCTCTGCCTTCAAATGTGCAGTCTAAATCGAGCACAACAGATCGGTTAACTATTTGGCCTGTCAGCATAATCTTTCCCGCGATTATATATGAGGTTATTGTTCTGATGTACTACTTTGGGAATCGGGAGCGAAAATGGAAAGTACTCGGTGGTTAGATCCGGAGTTAACACGCAATAGAGAATGTGAACTGCTCACCGTAACATTGCGCTGTCTTCTGGTTATGCAGATCGTACATGCTGTAGTCGCGATCGGAGTAAATGGCTGCGGATATAAATCAGATCATCAGAAGTTTCATGTGAGTTCCTCCTATGTTCTTCTCGCAGAAGATATACGTACTCTGATGACCTGGCCAGAACTTCCCCGTGTTGAACTCAACAACCTCGAGCGGGTCCCGGTACAACGGGAACCCGACGTCGTCGCTAGGATCGAAGCGCACCCCTAGCTTATCGCCGCTCACGTCGTCTCTGTCGGGCCAGATGCCCGAGTCGTATGTCGCCTCGTCACATTGCCAGCTGGGTAGCCCTTGTGGAGTTGTGAAGACGCCGCCGGCTTGATGCCGGTATTGGGGGTCGTAGCTGTCAAATTTCATGTACGTAAGCCAGAAGTTGGATGGTTGGGAGAGGCTTGGGTTGAAGATGATGAAGAGGGAGAATAGCAGCGAGAGGTACATTGTTGTTCAGGGCTATATTGGACAGGGATTTTGAGATTTTTCGAGCGGCTCTTTCAAGACGGAATTAAGATTGATAAACAGAGAAGAAGACAGCTTAAGATACATATAAATGGGACAAAGGCATCGTGGGCGTATTATACCATCTTTAAGCTACGTTGTGCCAGGTTCTGAAAGGCGAATAGGGGAGGGGATGTGTTTGATAGGCTAAATGACAAGTATTGTTCGACAATGGCTCTCTGAGTAGCATGGCTATGAAAACTGCAGTTGTGTATCAACTGACTCTAGTTTGTAGCATGTAGAAGATCACACCGTTCTCTACGTCTGACTTGTAACCCTGGAGGCTAACGTCAACTTGAAGATTTGGGATCATGTGTTTGATACGAGCTGTCTATCACCGGATAGATACGTATCCTTCACAACAATGACGCGGCCAGTAGCACACACCTTGGTGGTACTTTTGAACTGACGTTATGGAAAAATATTCTCAATACACAAGCACAACAGAAATCTGCGTACGATGGCGTGATGTAGTTCGGCGCGCAAGTCTTGTGTGACGCACCGTATTGTTCTCGAAGGTCTACTTACAAGGGGAGCCAGAAGCGCGGTAGAGAAATGACAAGCTATAATCAATATTAAGAGACTCGAACTTGGTCATGTATTGCTTGAAATCAATGCCATTACTGCTTTATTCATAGGCATTGGGATGTTTACTATGTTCATATATTCAAGCAAGGGCCAAATAGTATCATTCATGAGCCATTTCGATGGTTTTAAGAGTATCTTTCTATTAGAAACCTGCTTTCTGTAGAAAGGCCTGAGGTTCTTCAGACCGCATATCTTCATTTATGTCTAAGTCTGCTTGATAACGGTGTCTATCTTAAACGCAGTTTTATGCCTTGTCTTAGCCATTGTTATGCTGTGCCAGTTCTGAAGCCAGTTCCACAAACCTCCCCGTTAGCCTAAAGCGTTTATCCTATGCCTCCCAAGATGTTATACTTCTCCAGCATGGCGCAATCGGAAACGCCTGTAGTACTCTCGAGCGCTTCGAGCAGGACAAACGCTCTTTCTCGGCGTCGCACTCGGATAGAATCAAGTCACGTCAGATAACAGTTGTCCCAGTCACTTCGATAAACTCTTGCAAATTATCTACTTCTTGGTATCACCTTGCTATCATTTGGTATCCTACTTCTAGATAGACATGTGTGTCTTGCTCACCTAATCAAGTCAAGACGCTCGTCCACTATATGAGCTAATCCGCAATCCCATCGTCAAAGCTTAAGCACTTACCGTACAATCTGAAATACTTGCGGTCATTGTGTCTTATGATAATATTCGCTGATAAATCGCCAATGGGTGCGATTATCAGGAAGATCACGGCATTTGAAGACCACGAGAGCTGGAAGGGGTAGTGTGTGATAAAGATTAAAGAGGCGATCAAGCTCAACAAATCATCCGATGTGTTCAATGGTCTCGTGAACCGAGCCGGGAAGGTCCTTCAGGATCCTCTCGATGTACTAGATATCGTTGCCGGTATCGCCGGCATCGATTATCACACCTGTGCAAAATACTGCTCATACGAGCAACTATCGACCGTTTTCAGTTTCAAGGTATTTTCGACGGGGGCAAGCAACTATCTTCTGCCTTGGGTTGCCCTTACCGCACAATTACCATTTGAAACGGGCGAAAATAAGATAATAGCCAACGTGGTGAGTTTCTGCTATGCCGTAGGTAGCCCTATGCTCATTACGTACTCTCTAGCGACGACAATTCTCAACTAGCATTGGCTTTGAGGAAAGTTTCGGAAGCTAGAAGCCTTGGATCGACCGCTAAATCCGACAAGTAAAAGTGTTCGGATATTTCTCCAGGAAAGACAACAGCTTCCATTACAACTATCCTAAAAGAGCGGGAGTCTAGCTAGCCTCATTATCCTATCCGATAATGCTGATTGGTGGGAGAAGTTGAAGATAAACATTCTCCTTACGCGGAGAGGCGTGACATTGTCGCTGATTGCGCAGATTCTAGTCGCAGTCCTATCTTGGATATTAACGGCCATTTTGGCTATCATATCCTCGTTAGGTGATGCATCTGGAGCTTGCCGGCTTCTACAACAATTGCTGGTGTGACAGCACATACTTAAGTAAGGGTGCCGCAGGTTGGATCCTCCTCTTCGTTGTTTCGAATCATACGACGCAAGCAACAACAGCGCCCTGGGTTGGTAGCGTGTTCCTCAGCGCCTTCGTCGGTGCAAGTAGTTGTGGCCTGTTCTGGCTCTACTGTCGAGGCAATCGGGCTTGATATGGTAAACATAGCCCGTTGCCTATCTTGGCGTTGCAGATATTATAAGAAATAAAATGTGTAATTATTCATATCTCATTCCTGCGATCTGGTGTATCAACTTAGGTTAGATGGGTCTTAGGTAGGTACTCTACCTATGTAGATACCTGTATGTAGGTACCTGGTAGGCTTATTGATAGGTACCTACCTACCTAGGTACCTAGATAGGCAGCGTAGGGTGGTGCTTAGCGGCTAGTTACCTGCCCCGGCTTAGCGGTGTCGCGCTGCAAACACCAGTCTCCAATGCTACGATTCTTTGCATTAGGTAGGCACTCGATGGAAGCGACACAATCTGATACAACGCAGTCAAAAGTCAAAGGGATGAATAGTTAACAGCTAATTTCATTAACGTTCAGTTAAGTTCAACTCTATGTTGCAAGTCGGAGTCCTACAGTGGTGAAGACAAACGGCGGTTTCGGATTTTAAGTGCCTTTTATCATTGTTGAGCGTTTGGCAGGATGAATAGAAAAGACCAGAACACACTTATGGGTAAGTTTAAGCAATACTCCTCTTCCACCTCCTTCGATCACCACCTGGCCGAGTAGTCACATGTACGCGTTCCTTTGCGCTGAGATTGCGGGCTTCCAATGAAACAATCCTCACCGCACACCCGAGTCCACACACACAATAGTCTCATCACTCCTGGCGATGAGGAGAACCGGGGAGAACCAACGGGTTGCTGAGTTCGCTCGGCCACAATCATGTCTTATATAACGACGGCTCGCAAGTCCTGAATCCCAAGTAGTCTCTTGTAAACAGCAAAAAAGTCATTCTTATTGCGATTGAGACAAGTTCAGGCCCCATCCAAATACACGGCTTTGCTTTTATAATGGCTCCTCAGATAAATCACGTGGGAACTTCGACAAACAATAGGCAAGACAGAATTCTTGTTGCTGGTAACGATGGCGATGCTTAGAAAGCACCTGTCCCACCTATCAATGAGCCCATTCACCCGGAACTGGGCAATGGTGGTACTATTGGGCTCGATGTTGTAGAAGCCAAGGAGGAAGCATTCGATGGCCAAAGAGAAGAGAAAGGGCCTCGGCAAGCTTCCGATACCGATAATGGCACTCTAGCTAAGCCTTCTGCCTCTGCCCAAAGCTTTTCGTCGAATCCAACTTCAGCAAATTATGACCAGGAAGGGCTGGTCAATGCTCTTCTTGATATAAACATCGCAGCCTTGCACCGAGATGCCACCAGGAGAAACAAAGACACAATCCTGTCTACTGGCTATATCCGCCCTCACCCGCCCTCCAAAGAACTCTGGGATCAAGTCAAGCGCGTCCACGAAGAGTTTCCACTCCCACCAGCACCAGAAAAGAAGAAAGAAACAATGCCCCCTGCTAACAAGTCCATTCCGTTAGACCGGCATAATCGAACTATGGCCGCGATCCTCACACGCTTCCGCAACATGGTGCTCGCCGCCACCGAACCGCTTCCTACCGCTGCCGCGATTCCACAGGCGTCTCTCAATGCCATGACTATGAACAATGAAGTCTCTGCGCTGGTATGTAGGATCTAATTAGCATCCCTATTTCAAACCCCCCAAGATTCCCATTATTATTTCACCACTACTACCATATCCGTTTCTATCTACTTCCATTCTCTTGACTCCGTCATTTCAGTCCTTACTTTTGGTCTAACATAACACATGCGATACTAATGTATACACGGTTATAGATTAAAGAGGTTGAGAACCTGCTAGCGTTAAATCGCGAGATCAAGCAGCTATGGATAGCCGGCCCACTGCGCAAGCCAGGTGATGCTAGCGAGGTGAGCCGTGAGAAGGAGATCGACGAGAAAGCCGCACGCGTCTCCGATCTTTACAATACCCTCCTTGAACTGGAGAGGAAAACAGCCAAGAAAAGCCATGCCCAGCAAGGCATCGACCCCTCTGCCGACATGGATGTGAAGAAAGAGCAAGGCGAGTCCCATATCAAGCAGGAAGGGGGCAGCTCAGCTTAGGACTATGGGACTGAGAGGGACGGGAATGATGTCGACGTATTTAAGGCAGAAACTAGGCTGGAAGATCGGGAGCACCGTCCTAGAATCTAGGTGAAGACCTATGTCTATACAGCTGATGACGGTATGGGTATTTGTAGTCACTTCACCATCAAGACACGAAGATACACGCATCATAAGATGGAGGTTAAGATTGGGTATAACGACACCATGGTGGATAGATTGTGAGGTATACCTATTTCAGTAATAACATTTCAGTAATAGTTGTCTGCAGTAGTATTTCCTCGCGTGCTACAAGAAACGCGCACGTAAAAGCAGCGCATGCAAATCGCAAGGCGCCGCTACAATCTAGTCTTAGTGAGCGGTATGCTGTGCGTTGCACCGAAATCCATTGTATCTCTATTGTTCAGGGAATACACGAAATATATGTACGTATAGATAGGAAGATCAATGCAGTGCATATAGACAATAGTCTGCTGGGGTATCTCTCTAGCCTTCCTCGCCTCCCGGGTTCTCGCCCTCATCACCTAGCTCGTTTTCCAGTTCCTTTGGAACAGAGTCACCTGGCCCCTCTCTTTGATACAAGCCTTCTAGATTCCCTGACGTAACCCACAAGAAGTAATCGCTCCTGAAGGTATCTATCTGGTTAAAGAACAGATGGAACCTATTGATCTAGTTAGAAACCAAGCTGGGTGGCGGACGGCAAAGGAATAATAGCATGCTTGAAGAAAAGGAAAATGAATAGGAGACTTACGCATTCTCCTGCTCTTCAAGTTCAAAGATGCGACGATAGATATGCTCCTCTTTGAACGCCTGTATCTCCTTTTCGTGGTTCGAGAAACTAAGTGCCTCCAAGTTGAGACTCTCAGTAGCACGTTTATTGTAGGTATCAAACACGGGACGCTCGAGAAGCAGTCCAAGACTGGGTGCTTTGGGGATGCTGATGCGGGAGGCCGAGTAGCTCTCCTCGAAGCGAGACCATGGAGTAGCGCACCTCACGGCTAGGACAGCCATGCCAACCATCTTGCGAATTTGGTGCATCATAAATGATTGGCCGTGAACTTTTAGGGAGAGCCATTGGGTATCGTTGATCTGGATTGGCTCGCGATTCACAACAAACGACTTGATCGTTCTCTTGGAAGAGGGATCTCCATGAGACTTCAGTATTGTATAGTTATGGTAATTCTTAGTGCCGAGGTAATGATCTAGTGATTTTTGTAGCTGCTCCAAGCGATCCGGCGTCACTCGATACCGCCGCTTAGCGGCGATGTACGCAGCCTTGATCTCTTTTAAAGCCTTTTCGACTGGGCTCTGCTCCTTTATCTTTGGCTGCCCTTTGGATTGAAGAACTGTCGCTTCCTCTGTTGTCACCTTAGCTGCAGCCTTGACATCATCAGTATCCATAGCGTTGGTCGCCTCCGAATCGACGGCCCGTGTATCCGTGACCGAAATTTCCCCTTCGCTGGTTTTTGGGTCATTTGCGGCACTGCTATCTGTCTTGCCGCTGGTCTTAGTCGCGTCTGTTTGGGAGCCAGATGCTTGTTCCGTATCCCTGTCAGGTGAATGAATACGCTGTTTCACTACTTCTCGAACGTCGGGATCTAAATTGTCTAGTATCGGCTGGATGTAAGTCTTGTCGACGTCATCCCAGTAGTCTTTGGCTTCCCCCATGCGCTCTGCGTATTCATCCTCCAAACCATTTTCTTTAAGCGATTGCAAAACCTTTCTTCCTAAGAAGCTTTCCGGGTGGGGTGGCAACAAGCAGTAACTTGGCATTAGGTATTCGTACCATCGGGAATCGCATGATGCGTAGCAGCTAAATGCGTTGTTCGTACGTTGGATGCCCCAGACACGAATTTGGGGAGGGAGGTTCTCGTTGATTTTCTGAACGATATCTGGGTCTTCAATAATCAACTTAAGCGAAACCATGTTACCGGCAGCATGTACACCTTTATCAGTCCTTGCACATCGCACGAAACTCGATTTTTTAGGATCATTGGCGTTGGCTTTGGATATAGCCTTAGCAGCAACAAAGGCAGCGAAGAGATCTCCCTCGATTGTCTTCAGATCATGGTTGATTTGAAGTCCGTGGTAACCGGTGCCAGCATACCCTATCAGGACAGCAACCTTGCGCTTTGGACGACGCTCCTCAGCTGCAATTTCATCTTCGGGAAACTGTATTTTCATGTAGCTAGGCCCCGAGTTGCGACCACTCTCTTCATCTCGCTCGAATTTCCTACGTTTCCGATCTCGCCAGTCAACCGAGTCTTTGCCGTTGTCGGCGCCTCTAGTGTAGCGTCCTGGTTAGTAAGTGTTGGTCTGGCTTCTAGAATGAACAAACCATGAAGATGGCAACTTACTTGTTTCTCTCATTGCGGCCAAAATCTCTAGTGCGTTTGCCCCCTCTCCCGCGGTCGCCCCTCTTGCCACCACGGAATTGCCCATTATGCCGCTGGCCATTACGGTCCCGCGACTTGTTAGCATCAGAATCCACCGATGTTGCAGCGGTCGGTGTTGACGTTGGCTCATTGGAAGATGTCTGGGTAGCAGGGAAGTCATGTCGGCCTGGCCGATCAATCGAATCAATTTCTGCTGCCATTTCGAGGTGCAAGCGTGGAAGCAAATTCGCATCGTCAAATCGCGAACTGCGTTGAGAATTGAATGAAGGAGTCCAATTGTTTGGGAGCTTGATCGCAAAATGGCAGAAGATGTTATCGATAACAGTAGGAGGACACAACCCCACGTACAACACGCTACCTATGTACCTACCTAGGTAGGTAGGTACCAAGGGGTACTTAGTACTTCCAATACCCAGATTCAGATCACCTACTCAGTACAGTAGCCTAACCGTGACAACTTGGCATGCTCTTGAATTTTCCCGTTACTATCAATACGGAAATTTTGTTAATAATAGGTATCCTAGTAAAAAACTACAGACTCTCAGATATATATCAGCTTAGATCATCTCCGCATGCATGAAGTGTAAGATGGGAGTTTTGTGGCTTTTCATTTGGATCGACTAGGCATCACAACCAAGCCCAATGACGTACAGTAGTATCACTAAAATATTCAACAAGAGTCATATCTTCGGCCCTTTTCTAAGACAACATCTTTTGGACGAATCTGGAACTTCGCGCTCCTACCTAATAAGAAAGTAATAACTATAGCATTGCAAGTTAATATGATATCTCTCGGAGCATCTCAAATCTGCTTCATTCGTGATCAGACAGATTCATCGGCTTAGCTGTTGTTGGCCACCGCCACACTAAGTTTTGCCAATATTAGAAGCATTGAGTCACGGAATCCAACAGACGCTTATGGGCAATTCCTCATAATCACAAGCTTGCATCCCCCGTTTCAACAAATACGTCTCGCCATACAATGACAGTTGTTGCTCATAGGCTGCGACGGTTGCCTTGTCGTGAGCTAAGCGTGGATCATCAAGTGACTTGGTCGCCAAGGATATCGACCAATCAACTTACACGCTGAAAGCGACGGCATGCCTTCGGCTTCCGTCGCCTCAAATCCAGGCCCGGTCAGCTTGTTAGATCGGCAACGTTGAATCACCAACAGCTAGGTATCCAGCGTAACCGATATGTACAATCAGACATGTAGCACGTAGTAGAATAAAGGGCAACTGTTCCCTCGATGCCCTTCATTGCTTTCCCTGTTCACCAACACTCTAATCGCACGTGCTTCTGGTTCCATGCCTGAATGTGGCCAACTCTTACGCCCTTATTTTGACAAGTATCTTGATGAGCTCTGCCTCGGGCTAGAAAACACTAGTTTCTGAGTTGTACTATAAAACTAGCATTACACATCATGATTCTCTCGCCTCGTCATACTCCTAAGTCTAGGTACTTAGCACCTGGCTCAAGTCCAGCAATAACTGGCCGCAGATACCGCAATGGTCTGAAGGCTGAGCAGCAGCTGAAACCTTTGCCCTATATCCGCAAGGGATCTGTGAGTTATCCCAGCTCGTTACTTTCATGACAGTTTGCACACCCATAAGAACAACACTGACTGGAAACTCGCCAACAGCAGTTAAGACCAAAGCATATCACATGTCGTCGGAAAACACATATAGTCCGCATAGGATGGGATGGTGACGAGCGGGAAGACGGTCGCCGATTAGCGTCTGATCCAACCGTCATGTTATCCGGCGAAGGACAACGCCGTACGCCCCGTCTCGAGCGACAAGAGGCTTTCCGTGCCCCTCACAATTGGGAAGATGACGCTATTGACGACGTCGCGCTCTATCGTTTAGGCATATTATATGACGACGGCGATAGCAATAACCCACACGTGCGCGGATCAGGCTTCTGCCTCGATGCTATCGTGCATACAGAACCCACCTATTCGATTCGCCCCGCAAAGCGGGCAAGGAAAACTCATATCCCTCAACTGAAAGAAGAGGATTTGCATCTTTCAGTCAATCTACTGTCTACGTATCTTACCGAGGACAGTGCTGTTGCTCATTTCCTCGAGTCCATACGAGACGAGGTGCCCGTATGGTTACATAGAGGTGAATACGAGGTCCCCCGAGTATCAGCCGTGCCTCTCTCTATGATTGAAGAGCTCGTTGAGAGTGCCACACACTCGCGCGGACCAGCCGCGGCGAGCGATTTTCCCGAATTAGTTTCCGATGTAGAAGAGGACGAAGTCGACGAAGAGTCTGAAGAGGGTGATGATTGGGCGTTGGTATCGGATCCCAGGGCCAATGCCGTGTCAATGGTCACCGATATTGATGTGGCCATAGATGATAGAGAACTAGTGAGTCCGGTCGATGGTGCCTGGGTCTTTATTGCTGGAGACGACTCGGAACAAGTCCGCTTATGATATGGTGAGATGGTGAGATGGTTATCTCTCATCATAATCATAAAAGCCCTGGATCTCGACCCTGATTGTGTACTTGCTGTTTCGAATATACAACATGCTGGTCCTTCGAACCAAGCTTCAGGTGTCGGCCTGGAAGCTCTGTACGATGTTGTTGGGGGGATAAACAAACATGGAAAGAGGGGAATATAGGGGATAGCGGCGCCCGGAAGGCTATATGAGCTCGCCGCTTATGGCTGCATGTGCATCTTGCATTGGGTCTGGGTCTGTTTATGGCGGTTTCGGGGGGGGGGGGGGGGGGGGGGGGGGGGGGTTTTTTTATAAGAAACCGAAAACACTGTGGGGTTAAAAAA
>NW_025953555.1:755808-944549 GCF_022495145.1 Xylaria bambusicola | reverse complement strand
TCCCGCCCCCCCCCCCCCCCCCCCCCCCCCCCCCCCCCCCCCCCCCCCCCCCCCCCCCCCCCCCCCCCCCCCCCGGCGTTGTTTCTTCAGCATCAGCATCAGCGTTAGCGTTCTCATCAACATTCCCAGCGCATTGGTGATAGAAATTTTCTTTCGCTATCTCTTTCCTGATCTGTTAGGATGTACACCTATATTCTCTGACAATGAGTCGGAAGGCGTTCCAATGACCAAAGAAACCAGTAACACACGTATGTCTATCTTTGAACTAAGATCCTCATCTTCGGACTTTTCCATCGGAGATGCTATGACTAGTACATCCAGAGATAGGGTCCGAGGAGATTATTGATTCTGTCAAAAAGCCTCAAAAATACTCGCAGGAATATCCCCCACGTGGGCAATGGAAATTTTCATTGCAATTCATCGTAGAAAAGTACTCAACCCGACGGAGCGCTCTATCCAGGTTTGAGATTAGACTTTGATTATTGTTTATCGCGGATGAAAGTGCGCATTCTCGCTCAAAGTGGCATGACTAGAAATTTGAGATGGAGACATTGTTGGCTAGGGCTTCCAATGCTGGCCAAGCGGCCTGGACTTTCTCCTTCAACTCTGCTTCGGAATACGTCACGCCCGCCATGATCTGCGTATAGGTGATCTCGATGACCCTGGCGAAGGGGCTGTCGGAACGAAATATTCGAGGCGTATGGTCATGAAGATAGAAAAGGAAGCCAAAATAGAGCACCCTCAGCTGTACACCGCCCTTGGCAAGTTCCTCGTAGAGCTCTTCGTGTGCAGCGCCACACAGCACATTAATTAAAGTTGATACAGCCCATGCATTTATCACGCGATCTGGGTGAAACTCTTGCGGGTACAGTGCAGGAAGTATCTCTATATGTAATTTGACGCCGATCCTGAATGCCTCGTAGATGAGCCCGGACTGAAGATACTGTGTGGCAAGACGACGACAAAGTTGTGGAATAGGCTGGCGCTATATGATCCAGGAGTCAGAGAGTATGAGCTTTGTGAGTGTGTGTGTGGAGGGCTCCAAAGCAAGGTATAATCAACTTACCGTCCAAGACCACATTTTCGACCCAATACACATTTCTATTGCCTCTTTCGTTTCACCGGTGCCCGCTTGGTCATTCTCCAGTACACTATACGCTTCGGCCTCCATAGCAGCTAGTCGTTTTTGGGCTTCATTGTCATTATCAGACAACAAGAACTTTGAAAGTTTCGTCTCGTGACGATTGACCAATTTATCTGCTAATTTGCGGTACTCATTCTCAAGATCCTCAGCATTCACAAGGAATTTATCTGTTTCCAGGTTACCGCCCTTCAGGCATCTTGTGCATTGACAGGTGAAGAGATAGTTTTCTTTCAGCTGCATCTGCCTCACATTGAAGGGATTAGTGGCCTCTACGTAACTGATGAGGATTTCCTCGCCAGCCTTGATCTTCCTCAAAGCTCGGATTTCATGCCGTGGCTGGTTAAAGACCAACACTGCATTTGGGTCGCAGGAATGGTTTGCACTGGAGATCAGCGGATCGAACGCAATTCCTAGAGGAACTCCATCAAAGACGGATGACAAAATAATGGCATTGCTCATGATCTAGCCCGGTCAGTGAAATGAATGCTTGGTGGGCAACCTAACGTGGGACGCACATTAGACACCACCTTTCTGGAAATAGATTTGAGGTCCAATCTGTCGGCTTGAGGCTTTCCACTGTAAATCCAAGCAGCATGTCCAAGGACCTGAAAATCGTCAAATCTCTTCTTGTCCAGCCTGTGAATTTCGAGCATGGCGTTGGGATCTCCAGCAGGCCAAAAATTAATGATCTTGTGCGTATGCATGACTTCGTTGTCGGGGTCCGCTTTCGAGCGACCTATGATCTTGATGGCACCACGGACACCAGGAGGTAGAGGGGGGAGGTCTTCTACACTGATGACTTTGCACTCATACTTATGTTCGCGCTTCCAGGCCTTAGATTGGCACGCCCTAGAACAATACGCAACCTTGCGACAGCCAGTGCAGCTTTTGACCTCAGTAAACCCGTGGGGAAGACCCATGGACGCTGCCGTTTTCCGTTCTATAGGATCTGTCGCGGCGCGCTGACAACACCAAGCACAGGTATCAAGCATCCGGTCAGCCTCAAGTTCTGTTACAAGTGGTCTGTCCACAGAGGCAACTATCTCGCCCGGCGAGAAGGCGACTTGGGCATATAATCCCTTGCCGGCATCAGGCATCTGGGACTGTTTTACCTCAACCCCATTATCGGTTGGCATCTTGGCGTTTTCTAGGATCCTTGATGGTATGAGACGATAGTTGTGATCCTGACGGCGAAGCTCTGGAATGACGACTAGAGCATTTGTGTATCTACCCAATAAGAATCGTTGATAATTGGTACCGAGAAATAAGCGATGCTTGCCAAGACCCGATACAAGGATATTTGGATAGTGTAGATGAATGATGAGCAGGTTGGCAGACTGTTCACATCGATTTACCTAAAGTTCCAATATTCAACTCCACAACACACCGTTACACGTCTTTAGAACAGCTTTATCGCCTGATACACGTTTTAATCTGAGGCTCTGCGTAACAGCCACTCCCTATTAAGTATATGGAACCATTCGGTCATTTTCGCAATGAATCATCGGCGATAATATCAATTGTATACTCGGATGCATATTTTGCAAGTTGACAAATATCGGTGCATGCGGCCAAAAGCACCATCAGTACTACGTACATTAATTAGAACCCTCGACTGGAGGACTCAGTACCAGGAACGGCAGTGATCTACATACAATGCTCTTAGGTACCTATTTACATTGGCAGTCTATTGATCGCCGCACTGAGGCTAGAACCCATGAATCTCTTGGAATGAGGGGAGGGAAGTCTACGAAAACTCCATTGTGACCTTCTCTGTAGCCTTCTCATTCCAGATACCAGACAATATATCAGCCATATTTTTGTAAGCTTCCTATGTTAAGGTACCGGTAGATAGATGTTGCGATTAACCCCGCAGTAGCTTTTCCTTGCCCAGCGTTACATTGTAAGAGCCGAGAGGAGTCTGGGGTAGACTAAGCCAGCTAACCTTGTTCAAAACGTGGGGTAACGACGACATGTATTGCGGAAGCAGTCTTATCTGGCCTAGCTTTACGACGGCTGGAATCCAATAGGCGATGAATGCGGATACGCCGACCTTTTCATCTAACTCGGATTGGAGACATGGCCGTTATTGTGTTCTAGGCCAGTGCTCTTCCAAGAACCAAGGAGCTACGGTAGCAACGCAGCATATACATGCCCTCTATTCGCCTTATTCTACATACACTTGCTCGGTCTAGCAGAGGGAGTCGGGAGTTTCCATCTGTGTGAAACTCAAGATAGTTGTCTAAAAATCGGCACTGATTTGAATATTATATTGAACCTACAACGGAACACTACATTAACAAACATCAAAACTCTTGCCAGGTCACCGCTTCATACTTTGATGGGTGCGTTAGCCGCTAGTCACGTATCACGCCCTGCTGTTATGACCTTGTGATCGACAAGACACACTTCGCCAAGCGGATGCGGGGAAGAACTATCCTTGGTCATACACGAGCAGGGTATTGAGTCTGCTACCCCGGTGGTTGGTAAAATCAGGTGTACGAGTAGAGTATAAGTAGTAGCAGAGAAGTGCTACACTAGGATCGTGATTGACCGAGGCTGGGGTATGAAGTGAGACACCGTTGTCAACCGCCTTTAAGTCAACCTACTACTGCTAAGCTACCCTCTTCTTTCACACTACGTATCGTTTTATATCCCATGAGGTTTTAAAGCTTTATTCACCTAGCTTCATAAATCACTGGTTGTGGTGGTGCTACAGACTTCACCATGGACAATGATAGTGACAAAGGCGCCTACGCCTTCGACCAGATCGAGAAACTCGAAACGGGTCGGCAGGTCGCATCAGATGAAGTAATTGAGCTTACCGAAAGCGAAGGAAAGAAGATTATCCACAGAATTGATCGTAGACTACTGGTAACTATAGGTTTTATGTACTGCATCAGTCTCATAGACCGAACGAATATCTCGCTTGCTGCTATCGCCGGCCTCGCCCAGGACCTGGTTCTCACTGGCAATCGATACGTAAGTGAAGACTACTTTGCTTGTTCTAGATTCTGGTAGTAGTGCTAACATTGAGGTTTAGTCGATTGCTACTCTGGCCTTCTTCCCTACCTACATCGTGTTCCAGCCTACGTCGACCGTGCTCGTCCGCAAACTTGGTCCCCGCATCCACATAGCCTTTATTACTGCCGCCTGGGGCGCCGTTATGCTTGGAATGGGCTTCGTACAGACGTTCGGTGCACTTACGGCTCTGAGGGTTTTGATAGGTATTTTGGAGGCTGGGTTCTTCCCAAGCGCAGTATATTTGCTGTAAGATACACACCGCATCCTATTCTCGTCATGAGTTCAGCTCACGAGCTTGCTTCTGTTTCCGTGCTTTGGCCAGATTCATTAAGCTAACATCACTGCAGATCAACGTGGTATACAAGATGTATGGTCTCAGCGCTCGAAAACAACAACCCTGTGATAGCTAACGAGGATACTAGATGAACTGGGCCGACGTTATGGATTGTTTTATCTGATTGGCTCAGTGACTTCCGCTTTCTCAGGCATCATCGCTTTTGGTATCACCCACCTTGAGGGTGCTGGCGGGCTCAGAGGTTGGCGATGGATTTTCGTAATCGAAGGTAGATTATTACCCGGACCCTGACATAATTCATGACCTGGGGCTCACCGTTAAAAGGCATTCTCACTGTCCTTCTCGGCATAGCCGGATATTGGCTCTTAGTAGACTTTCCAGATTCCGATCGCAAGAACGTTAGTAATTTTCCTGGATTTCCACTTATTGATACCCCCAGCAGGGAAATCTATTACACATTAAACCATCGCTAACGACCAACCTCGAAGTGGAAATTTTTGTCCGAGCAGGAACGTGCCTGGGTTGTTAACCGTGTAAATGCTGACCGTGGCGATGCTGAGACACCTAAGTTTCGGCTCGGTCACTTTCTCAGGGCTGGGCTTGACTGGAGACTCTGGTATGGTTACAAAAGCTTGAAGACCGTGGCTAGTACTGATACATATCATTCAGGGCTTACGGTGTGATCGCATTCGGAAGTACAACCGTGACTTATGCTCTGGCATTTTTCCTACCCATCATTCTTAACGAGAACCTTGGCTTCGACGTGGGCGCATCTCAGGCCCTTGTTGCGCCACCCTATGCCTTCGCAGGACTTTTCATGTATGCTATGGGCTGGCTAGGAGATAAGTATCGCATGCGTGGACCCATTGTTGTCATCAACATGGTTGTTTCGCTCATTGGACTGCCTCTGCTCGGCTGGCATCCAGACGCGAAAGTCAGGTACTTCGGTTCATTCCTCCTCGTCGCAGGAGCAAACTCCAACGTACCGGCGTCTCTGGCGTACCAGGCTACCAACATCCGTGGACAGTGGAAGCGTGCTTTTGCCAGTGCGACTTGGGTCGGCTTCGGCGGAATCGGTGGTATTGCTGGAAGTTTGGTGTTTAGGTAAGCTAGAGAGAGGCTCGATTCGGCCTACTTCAGGCCGATGAAAATCATCGCTGACGACCAATAGAGCGGAGGATAAGCCAGATTACCGGCCGGGACTCTGGGCTTGTATTGCTGTGTGTGTGTTAAACATTCTCGTCGTTGGCGTCTGCACTTTGTCATTCTACCTTGACAATAAAAAGGCAGATAGAGGCGAGAAAGAACTCGAAGCTGAAGATGTAAGTGGTCGTTGTCTAACTTCTAATCGTATGTGATACGCATGCTGACTTAAGAATAGGAGGGTTTCCAACCCGGCTTCCGCTATACGTATTAGTACTAGAAATGGATCAGTAGCGTGTGTGATTGAATGCTACTGGGACTCCGTGTTGGCATCGTGGATCATGAGTATATAACTATATTAACTAGAAATATAGATGAATATTGTATATTGCAGAAGCTGGAAACGCGATGTTAGATGTATAGTAATCCACCTGGCACCCACATCATTGCTGTGCATAAGAAGACTTTGTCTACGATTAGGTAACTATCCGTCCTCCGTGGCGCAATTGGCTAGCGCGTCGTAAGTTGAAACCCCGAGGTTTAGACACTGTTGATAAACTAATCTAACCATATATGTAGTGACTGTTAATCAGGAGGTTGAAAGTTCGAGTCTTTCCGGGGGAGATTGAGTTTACTTTTGCGGATTCCCGTATCTAAACTACCTAACTATGTGTTTTTGCTTTTTAACATTTCCCGGGACAGACCGCACTCGTTAGACCCCATTAAATATGGATATATACTTATGTAGGTATGTAGGTACGAACCAATCCTCACATTAAAGACGTCCTAGGTATTGATACAATGTGCTAGCCCTAACCTACATAGGTATACACTATTACCTGCTGCATCGAGAATGACGTATGCTGCGCTTCCTTCCTCGTGTTCATGCAAGTAGCTAAGTCAACAGGCACAACGTTTGAGGACTCATCTTTCAATCAATGTCCCTTTCTAAAGTCAATTCTCAAAAGCTATCAAGATTTGACGTAGACAACAACATGGCCTCGGTATTCCGAAAAGCCGGTGACACTTTCCGCAGCAAGCCTCAAAATACAAGCAAGCAAGAGGAGGGTGCATCACTGACCACGGTACTGGAGACAGTGGAAGACCGCCAGGCGTTCACCTTGCTTGTATGCGACATCACCGAGCGTATGCGGACACGATTACTTGATACCTTCAACCCAAACGAAGGGGATCAGAGAAGCGAGGCGTATGAACAAGGCGCCGGTGCCGATACCGATGAGCAGGCACAGAAGCAAGAAGCCCTCGAAAGACAGAGATCCGAGCTTGCCAATCAGAAGGACGAGGTTAGAAAGGAAGCAACAGTAGAGCTCAAGAATGCTGCGCTCAATTTCTTCGATGACTGGCGTGACAGTGTAATACTGAGAGTCGGCGAGGCAGTCAACGCGAGAAAAGAAGCCGAAGAGCAGTCTCATCACCCCAAGCCCGGTACTTCTACGTCGGATGACAAGCCGTCATCGGCTGGATTGAAAACTGATGAGCAGGACGCCAAGGTGGATGAGGTATTGAAAGAGATATATACCCCCATAAAGACGCCACTACGAGACCTAGATGAATCCAGGAGGGCCTTGATATTGCACTCGTTGCTTCTGCTTATGTTGAGTCTGGAGCACTACAACGCATATTCGCGCATACTACTACTTTACTGCTTGACATCCTTAGGCCTATCTATCACGATTCTCGCAAAAGACGAGACACAGGTCGCTCAAGGTCTTCTAGCAGCAGCGAAGCATATGTCAGCAGACGAAGAAACAAAGAAAAGGGCTGCGGATAACAGTATGGCTAGGAAATGGAAGATGGGAACTGCCGGTGTTGCTGGCGCTGCTCTCATCGGCATCACCGGTGGACTAGCGGCGCCGTTTCTAGCTGCAGGAATAGGTACGGTGCTGGGTGGTATCGGCCTCGGGGCTACTGCTACCGCAGGATTGCTTGGATCGTTAGCTGGGAGTAGCGTGCTTGTCGGCGGATTATTTGGCGCGTATGGAGCCCGTATGTCGACACAGGCCATGGAAAAATATACAAGAGATGTTGAAGACTTCGCTTTCATCCCCATTCACGAGTCAAGCAAGGACGATGCTAGCCTTCACCGTCTTCGAGTCGGCATTGGAATCTCTGGCTGGTTGGGAGACACAGATGATATTGTGTTACCGTGGACGGTTCTAGGTGATGGTTTAGAAACCTTTGCTTTACGTTTTGAGGTCGAGGCATTGGAAAGTCTTGGAAACTCTTTGAGGACGCTGATTACCTCGTTGGCCTGGAAATTCGCAAAGACCGAGATCATCAAACGGACGGTTTTTGCAGCATTGATGGCTGGCCTCTGGCCAATGTCTTTGACTAATGCTGGCCGAATCATTGACAACCCCTGGAGTGTAGCAAGTCAGCGAGCACAAAAGGCGGGTGAAGTTCTTGCCGATGCCCTCATCAATAAAGCCCAAGGCGAGAGGCCCGTGACCCTATTGGGTTACTCTCTAGGCGCCAGGGTCATATACGTATGCTTACAAGAGCTTGCCAGGAGGAGGGCTTTTGGGCTTGTTGAGAACGCGGTACTTCTGGGAGCGCCAACGCCGAGCAGTTCCTCAGAATGGCGTGCAATACGCACTGTTGTAACGGGGAGAGTAATCAATGGCTTCAGCACCAAGGATTACATTCTTGCCTTTCTATACCGAACCAGCAGCATTCAATTTGGTGTTGCGGGACTACAGCCTATGCTTGCCGTGAAGGGGATAGAGAATGTAGATGTCAGTGACCTCGTCGAAGGTCACACACTTTATCGGCATGCGGCAGGACCGATCCTCGGACGTCTCGGATTCGAGAATGTTGACATCAAAGAGCTTACACGTGAAGAGCGGAGGCTCAAGGAACAGGAGAAGGAAGAGAGACAGAAGCGTGAGGAGGCTGGCAGTATGTATCAATCAGGGAATGATGAAAAGGCAATCCTCGATGCCACCAATGACGAGATTGAGAAAATGGAAAAAGAAAGGGAAGTCAAACAAGCAACACATGAAAGACAGAATGCATCGGGTGCTAGCGAAAAGCAATCTCTCAAATAGAAATAGACGATAGGGAATGCCGGCTACAGCTATATCTATAGAAATAACACGATATTTTATGGCCGCGTTACAAGTTAGTAAGTATAACGACTCCCGTCAGGTGAAATATACACGCCTGAGGTAGTACAGTAGATAAAACAGCGTTGTAACAGTGGGTGGGTAGGCAAGCTGTGTTTGCTCACACAACTTCGATCGCATTTCCCCTCCCGCCCGTCATTGATGTTTTCTTTTTTCTTTTTTTCCCTTTTTGGGATATTGATGAGGTAGCCAGATATCAACGACGTTGCAGTCATTGATAAAGCCACGAAGCGCAACGATTGTTTCACACAAATTGCACTCAACTTGAAAAGCAAGCGAAGACCAGTGGGATGCGCGCGGTGGACCCTGCTGAAACCGCCAGAACTGCCAGAACTGCCATACCTACTCCATGGCCAAGCTCAGTTTGCCTACTTGTGTATGCGCTATGGAGTGTGGCTGCCGATGGTGGTCACGAGTACCCTGGGCTCCTCCTGACTTGCCCGGTGCAACCACCTGCACTCTCTCCATTTCATACCCAATATGAACTTTGGTTTGTCGCTGTTCAACAGCTCGATGCGATTTCGCTCCGTTTCGCATGTCATCGCCACTTTGGCAGGCTTGTTTGTGCGTAGTGGTCTGGCTGAACCCATTCCTAGCTAGATAACCTCGTTCGCCCAAGTACGACAAATGTTTTTATATACCCTTACGTCGCTCTTTCAGCCTGTCACGATGCCGTCCCCTATGGTGAAAGCTACCTGTAAGTCGTCCTGGCAGGGATTCGATGCTTTTGTCGCATCGGCTTGTTTAGAAGCTTCCTGTGTCATCGACAACCTGATAGCTCATATTCGCAATGGCGATGGCTAAATGAAGTATTAACAGTGGCATCCGTCGCCCTATCGGGTGCGTCAAACTTCCTTTCCCAGGTCCTTGAAGCGTACCAGGACGAGCGCTCCTTTTCCTTCGACGTTGCCATGTTCCTGCGTTTCATGACCGTTACATTCATCGTCACCCCTCCGAACTACATGTGGCAGGAGCTGCTCGAGTGTACGTTCCCGACATACGAGCACAGGCGCCCCAGTGCCGGCAGCGATAATGCGCGCGACCTTGAGAGGCAGACGATAGAGACAGCCCTGAAAGCCGGCGTCGGCCCCGAGCCGAAACCTAGTCTCAACCTCAAGAACACATTTACCAAGTGCTTCATCGACTGTATCACGCTTGGCGCCCTCGTCAATACAGTCGTTTTCTTCGTCCTCATGGGCTTACTCAAGAGGCAGTCCGTCTCCGTCATCGGCCACAACATCTGTACCGAGACAATCCCCGTTATCATTGCGGGCTACAAGATTTGGCCCTTGGCGTCCATCATAGCCTACAGCTGTATCCCTGTTGAGCGCAGGATGGTGTTCTTCAACTTTGTAGGTTTGCTTTGGGGTATTTATATGAGTCTAGTTGCGTCAGCCACTTGATTGGGATACGCTGCTTCATAGACTTTCTTATCGGCGTTCTTATCTCTCATGGTGATGTCCATTCTGCGCTGCTTTTCTGAGTAGTCTGGGAAGGATCGTCGTGTGTATATTCATTCCATGTAGCCAGTCGAATTCTTCTAGAGCAGAACTGGGAATCTTGACAGTTCATATAGGTTTACAACTTCGGGCACATTTCAGCTCATTTGGCTCGATGTTGTTAGAGCTTTGAACGGGATACTTGCATTCGCGCTTCAAGGCTTGTAATCTAACCCCATTTAACCTTAGAAAGGCAATTTTATAAGTTAATTGCTTCATTTAAAGGCATGCGGTAGCTATTTAGAGCCATGTTGCCTTGCCTTAGACACAGTCAACTTCACACGCCTCTTCAGAAGTACCTATAAATCCAGCGAGTCCACCCAGATTCAAATTATCTTCAGACAATGCACCTGTTGAGATTCGCTTGGCATTCTTGAGTTCATATGAACGGTTCAGCAAGCATCTATATGCAGCCGAGTCCACCTGTTTGGCCCATATCTGGCACGAGCTTATCGAACCCTCTGAAGTCGTATCACTATACGAAATACCAGGGAAATCATCGCTCGTGGCGCTCTTCGGACGCGGAGTCTCTTCGTCTGGTAGCTTTGTGATTAGCCCAGAGCGCTCAAATGACTCCCACCAGTCAAGCAGTTCTTCTATCTCGTCGATTTGCTGTTCCTGCTGGCTTTCATAACTGCCGTCTAACCAGTCATGAGCCGTTCTGCGTAGAGCGGTCTCGTACTCGTCACATTCCAGATTGACATCCAAGTTTGGTTCTAGTGCAGCCGGTGGAATCAACCGGATGTCTCCATGTTGGAAGGTAGTGTTTGGTATGCGTGCCGTTGATTTCATAAAGACGTACTCGGAATCTGAAATCATATTGTTTCCTAATACAACGATCTCAGAGATTGGCTCTAGGGGCGACCGCGATTTACGTATGTACCCTATTTTGGCGTGAACAGGATGATGATTGATTATATGGCAATCCCTGTTTAGTTTCTTTGCTTCAGGTATATGCTTGACGCTGCTTTTGGTGCCGACCTGGTGTGCCGGCTGGATGATCTCTTCAACCTTGCTACTGAACCTGTTCGACAGCACGCTAAATAGGGATCGCGTGCGTTGAAGCTTAAGACCGTTTCTGCGGTATAGATCGTCGCTCACAAGGCCGCGGAGACTCCTGACTCTTGAACTCAGGCTTCTTCTCGTACTATTAACTGGACGCTGCTCGCTGGTTGAGGCCCGTAAAGACGCAACGGGCGCCATTAATTCGCCCCCTTCATTCTGCGAGGAGCTCATCTGCATAACAGCTTTGTCTAAATCACGCATCGCTTTTCTGCTGTGGGATTTAAAAACTTCGATGGTCTCGATTGAAGGACTGCTGGCTTCAAGATTGTACATGAGATCTTCAGCCGTTGTCATATAAACGTATGGTTCAGGGTTTGAAACAGCAATAACCATACCGCACAAATCTGTGCCTCTAGTAACCCAGCTTCCTGAGACACCACGTGCTATTCATTGAGTAAGTCAATGTCGCACGCATGAGTCGAGGGACATACCAAGAGGAGCCGGTGTCCTTAGCTTCCGTAGTGTGAACATCCTACCGCCCATAGCAAGGCAGATAGATGCAGGTACCAATTGCCCAGCTACGGGCGAATCTGCTTGACAGAGAATGCTGACCTCGCCCTTAGTGAGATCTCTGTTGCTCGTGTACGTCGTGACGTCGATAAAGCCCTCCGACGGTGTTCTTCTAGGGCGATATTTATTATCCCACGAGGAGCTAGTGTCTTGTGGATATCCTAAATCTATCATTGCGTGATCTGTCTGACTCGCTTGATCATTATGCAGCGGCAACTGGTCCTCTGTCGCCACTGAAGTTCCCATGAAACTGAGGAAACCATGGCGAGTAACATTTCTCCAGCGTGGTACGAGTTGAGGGTCTCGATACCCTTCCCTAGGTTCGTTGTCGTCCGAGAAAATAGGAGAGTGTGGATTTATGTCTCTATCAGCATCATCGACCCCATCACTTGTACTTGCAGCACTTTGGCAATCCCATGTGGTTAACGAATCCCTCTTTCTTAGCTGCCTGTGCCACCACTGTAACAAATTTTCTCAGTAAACATACCACACGGATGGCTGAATGATGTATATGGATTATAGAACTCTCAGCCGTAGTCAATTAAGAGACGAAGAGGTGATGAATGTAATAAGACTAAGAAATACTCACTGGATAATCTAGCATCCCATGAGCGGTTGAGACACCATATTGAGAAGACTTGAGGGTATTAGTAGCTAGGACGAGGCCGCCAATGCGACTGAAGCGATGCAAGTAATTATCGCCATCTTTTATTGTCGCGCAGCAGAGGAGTCCACATGACGTACTATCCGCCAGAGAGTCCTCGATGTGGATATAAAGTATTACGCCGTTTCCAAGATGACACCCGTTGGCTAGGTCCAACTTTTTGACATCAACTTTCCCTTCAGCCCCCGATGGAATCGGTACGCGACCCTCGTGAACTTCTACTGGCAGCGTCAGCCACGTAATATGCTCCATAGCAGTCATTATATCTTTGCATGCCCAAGTGCTACCACATATGATCCAAATGCTGGGCCGGATGGCAACTTGATTAGCATCGCGCGGCGCTCGGCCTGACATACGAAGCTCTAACACAACGTCGTATTCATGAACTCCTTGAGGGATGCCTAACGAAGTCCTGTGTCTTCTTGACTCACGATCGATGCCTTTACGGTAGATCTCCATGATCACCTCGCTCAGGTCTGTTCTAAGCCTGCCCAAGTCGGTGGTCTCCCATTGTTCCAACACATCCAGAGGTATTTCAATATCATCGCGAGCCACATATATTATCAGGCTGGTCTTCAAAGGTTTATACAGCCTAACAGAGGGACTATCCACAGAGCATGTCACTCCGCAGGTCGCAAAAGTACCCGATATTGATGTTGCATCAGTGCCATTGCTGAATATTGATGGATACGATTTTCTACTGAAAATAGAAGCCGAAGTGAGGGAACCTAAAGACTCTGACTGCAGGGGCCGGGATTGGCTCGAGGAAGTGGCCGTATTGTTAAGCCTGCGCCTGAATTCCGAGAAGACATGTGCGCTTCTCGTCGTTGCAGTGGCAGAACTTGGGCATCTACTAAACGTGAGGGACTGAGCATCTTCAACATGTGGCTCGTTACTGCCTGGCTGTAACCACGAGTTCACATGCTTCTGAAATTTGCTCTTCCAAGATGACGATGGTGGGAAAGCTTGGGCTGCAGGAGTTTCGTCTTCCCTGTTGGAGCTGATTCGAGTGAGAGGTGGTAGGGTTGTCGGAGGGTCGGCTGGGGCCATTGTGCGTGAAATTATTACGAACTCGACATTTGAAATGTATCCTCAAAAATCATAAAACTTCCTGAACTTCCGAACTTTTATCATTTTAACCTTATTGACGGTGAAGTGCTTGTGTGAGATTTGAGCTGAGGCAACTAGGTAGTAAGAGGATGCGGGGTTATGAAAGGAGGCAGCCTACCAGCCAGGGGCTATGCTAACGTCGCATGGATACTGAACGATACTACGCAGAATATATTTATACACGAGGGTCAAATCCTTCCACTGTGTTATGCTATTTATCATCTTCATTCACTTGGACTCTAAGATACATGATATTCTGCCACGAACCGTTGGCGACCATCTTTCAAGATCTAGCAGTGAAGTTCCTCATCCTCCCAACGAAACATACACACCATGCTGAGAGAGGAATACAATCAGATATGTCGTTCGATATGGCCCAATCTAACAAAGGAAGAATATTTTCGAAATGTTTATGCAGGTATGCAAAGGTATTTTGAGAGTCAGACTTGCCGAGAGGGCCGCGACGATTGCGCTATCATTCTCTCTATCATAGATGAGCTGATGTCAAAGGAGCACACGTTAGTCTCCAGATCTAGCTACATCGCTGCTGTCAGAACCAAACTCTCTAGACCGTCATCTGAAGCGACTGTATTGAGCTACAGTGAGCGAACACTCCGAATGATGTTGAACCTGGACATTCGGGTTGGACAGGGACGAGAATCTATATCACGCGTCGGGTCATTTACGATTGACTGGGATGACCTTACTTCACTGGGAGAAGCAATTGAGAACCATTTTGCCGTTGACAGCCGTCGTGCGGTCACAGGTCGGATTGACCCAGCCCTCTCTTTGGGCTACCTCTGTACTCATAGAGGTTTTAAAGTATTCTGGACGTCAAACATCAGCGAGCATTTACACATTAGTTGGAAATCCAAGATAGTGATGGTTTATGAGCACAAGTTATTCCTCTGGAATCATCTCCGCAACTCAGAGTCACCGATCATACCACGACTAGTCCTAGAGGAGGCTATCGACACACTCAATTTACTCTTCCCTCTCAATGATCGTCTGACTACTAAATTTCTAGCCCAGAATGGCAAGGAATTTCAAGGTCTCGGCTACTGCTCCAGATCCAGGGACATATGCCTTGATATAGGGAACTTCAAAGTTTGGAGAGAGCGCATTGCTGAGCTGGTCGAGGTCATGAATGAAGAGCCAAAGGGACTGAAGCAGCTGGTCCTAGAGAAAGATGGAAGGAATCTCTTACCTTTTGTCACCTTCTGGGTCGCGGTTGTTGTTGCTTTCCTATCACTCCTCAACCTTCCATTTGCGATGGTCTCTATGAATTATTCTATCAAGCAATATGACCTTGCTCTGGCACAAGCGGTAAGTACAGGTGAAGAGTGTGCTCTCGGGCACATTGGGAGTCGGGGTACAAGACAAGACGACAAGCTTCCAGTATCATCGCTCTTCAGTTCCATGATAGGTTCCGAACTGGCGCGTCTATCTTGCCTACCTTTGTGATACTAAAGTAAAACGCTGACTTATGACATCGCAGTGCTCCGAACCAAATGCGCAAAACACACTGCCTAAGTATTGTTCAGCATGATGATAACCTAGAAGAGGTAATTCTTCCGCGAGATTGGTAAGCTAATGATCATGAATATTTTGAACTATCACCCAATTCAAAACTTATGACACCCCCCCCCCCTCTCCCCGCAGAAAGAACATCCCGAGCACAGCAATTCGCTTCATGAATGACATATTCAGTGTTCAAACCTACTAGAATTCTCATAACTCACAGTACTTTAACGTCTTTCTTCAGCTGATTGATCCTTCGAGGACGTGTCACAGGCAGATAACAGTTACTACTCCCAGAAAGTCCAGCTAGAAAGGATTCTGTTTGGAGGACAATTGCCATTACGCTGCTATCGGCTGCAACACAATTATGCCATCAAGATTCCATCTATTCTCGCTTGACTACTTGGCTATTTGGCGTTCTTTAAACCCCAAGAAATTCTTGCCTCAGTGGGCCAGCTTGTCTTTAGGTCCAATCATTTCCGCCACAGCAACAGATCCCTTCTATGATTTTCCACGCGCATGGAGTTCCCATACTCTCAAAGCAGTTATAAGCACCATAAGTGTCCATCGCTCTCCCAGTTCGCCAGAAAGGCCACGTCCTACGAGCTTTAGGTCAAGGGGGTGCTTAGGGCTCGTCAAAAAGCGCGAGAACTTCATCCTGACATACAGAAGCGCCCTGATTGCTACTTTCGCTACCTAGGGTTGTCCGCTTAGAGTTTGGTGGTAGGGCGAAAAGCTTGAATCCACCGTTCTCTGCGTTATCGGCCCTTTCATTCTTGTTGATGTTCCTCCACTCGAATGCCCAGCGTCGCATTTCTGAGCTGCAGCCGACCTCAACTAAGAATCGAAAGGCGACATGCTTGTCTGGGGTAATATACACTCACATCATTTCTTCAGTTAGGCCGCCCATTTTGTGGACCGGGAGGAAGATGTGGCTATTATTATTCACTAGAAGGGAGCGAAAAAACCCTGAATCATCGCCTATTACCGCCAAACGCGGATCTTTTGTTGTTGGCCCATTGTATAAATGCAGGTCTTGCTTCTCGAAAAGCGGTGCTCTCATGCTGTATCCTGAGTGTATTTTCACGGCAAATAGGCGGTCTCGTTGATCTATATCGCATACGTGGAACGTTCTTAGCCCTGAAGGACTCCATTAGCAGTACACCTTCATGACAGATGGAAAAGGGCAGTACGCAAGCGCTGTCGACCACCCGGACATAGGCATGTCCTCGTCTGAGCTGTCAATTACGTTTTTGTCCGTCATATTGTTGTTGAGTTTGGCTAGCAGAGTTCAGGGAAGTCTAGATACATCCACGAATATGGATGTAGGACAGAGGACATAAATATATATATGTGCTTGTCAAAGCCGGTAGCAGGAGACACTTCTCAATTGGCCATCTTGCTCCTCACCCCATTCAGGTATATCGGGTCAGCTCTGTAACGATACCTAGGTAGCTTTACTGTTGTATAATCAAGCACAGAGAAGAGAGATAAAAGAGAAAACAAGCACACAACAAAGTAGAGTGTAATGAGTTATCTAGGATGAACGTCGGCGTTTTGGGAGATTAGAACATTTGCTTTAGTGTCCCCAATTTCTACGAATGCTGTGTTTCCTCTGTTCATGTGCTTGTGTTCCCTACCTATCATAAAGAGATGATTACCCGAGGTCAAGTTATCTGAGTTGTCCACAGCAAGGGCCTCTGCGGTCTCGTTTGTACCTCAATATCTATGTAGACCAGCTCCGCAACCGGCATTCTCCAACTGCTAGGTTTTGCATGATAAAATGATGCGGGCTCCAACAAGTCGTTCCACTAGAGATCCATCGGCCCATGGCGCAATCGGCTTTACTGGGGTCTGAGCACTTCATCTACCTACTCAAAGACGATGTGTTGGTGACTATCACCAAGACAATCAATCTTCTCAGATCTCAGTAATATCATCTTAAGCCCTGGGCCTGTATTAAATACCTACTACCTTACTTAGGTCATAAGTATCTACACAAGGTACATATGTAGGTAGGTACTGTACTAAGTATGTAAGTGCATCGTAGGCACATGGGGAAAGCGGGGTTTGCACTACCAACGGCCCGCTCCGGCATCCTCACCGCTGCAGCAACCATTGCACCTCTAGGTAGGTAGGTAGAGAGTACTTAACAGCCCACCTTTGCCATCTACCGTTTGTCTACTCTACCTCTCTCCCAAAATCTTGGACAGTCAATAATACCAGATCTACTTCGTATATCTCTGTCTCTTGTGCTAACAAATCTCAATCGACATGGGCGCTGATTGTTGTGGTGGCAAAAAGCCGCTCCCGCCTACTGAAGAGGCTCAGGACTCCTGCTGTGATGATTCATCGGTGAGCGATTGCAATAAGAGTATCGCTTGCTGCTCTCCCGGTAATGAAAAGTGTAATGGTGCGCATCTTGCCAGCAACTTTGTTCTCGCTCAAACTAATTGTCTTCTGCTGCTCAGAGGAGTGCCTTCTCTCCGTTGCTGCTACACTATGTGCCGAAGAGGTTGGCCATCATACCACCGGCCACAATGCCTGTAGGTTAACCATCGCCATTTTTCAAAGGTGCCCTTGACATGTATGCTTATAATGCGACTTAGGCTGTGGTACCGGATGCTCTGAGAAACAACAAAAGTCTGCTTGTGATGCCCATCTCCAGATGGCTTTTGATCGATACCAGTCTTTCTTGGATGACGTCCGATGTATCTGTCGTAACATGATAGAGCGTGGGTACAAGTCTTGTTGCAAGCCTTCTGAAGGCGAGACCAACCCGAAGACCAAGGCGAAAGTCTATCCAAGCCAGGGTAGTTGCAAGGTGACTGAGGAAGATTGCTGTCGGCCTGCGCCTCCGCTTGCAGCGGAGCCTGCAATTGCCGCAAAGGCAGGTTGTTGCTCTGCTGACGGAAGGAAAGGTCAGCGCCAGTGTTGTGGTAGTACTCAAGAGCCTGCCGCAGCTTCAAGTGATCGGGAACAGTCCGATGATTGCTGCAGCGGCAAGAAACGAACCAACGACTGTTGCAGTAGTAAGAAGACGACACCAGGAAACGCTGTTATCAACCAAGGACCTCGCAACTGTTGTTCTACCGAACAGAAGCCTGATGATAGTTGCGCTAACAAGCGTGGAACTGGTGACTCTTGTTGCGGTAACAAGACGCTCAGCTGCTCTATCAATACTAGTCCACCCATGGCATGTCGCGATGAGTGCTGTGGAGGTACTGGCACACCCTCACCAGACCCGTGTTGCGCGATAGAGAAACAGGACCCAGGCGCAGATCCTCGAATGGGAGAGAAAGATCAAGTCATAGACATCGAGAGCGCCAACGGCCAGGCAGTTCGCATTGGGGTTTCTGGTATGACCTGCAATGGCTGTAGTGAGAACCTGTCACGGAATCTCGCCGCAAATGGCGGGCGTAACAGTAAGTACATCAAACAATTCCCTTGTGCTGCGGCCAACCCCAATGGCAATTACTTCTGCTCTGTCCCGGTGATTTTAGCAGAGATATATCAACACCGAGGGCGTTTCTTATCTGACCGGGCAGCCAATAACTAATTCATATCCTAGTCCGAGTCAATTATCTACAAGGCCATGCGGATTTCACTATTGAGAACGGCCTGAGCGTGGAGACACTTATAGCAAAGACACGAGAAGCCACTGGATTTCAGATCACGATCATGGGTGGTGATGAGTCAATTACTGTCCTCGCCCCTACTTCGGCCGCATCTACAGCTCTCGGTCAGGTCGATTTAGAGGGCATTAAGAAGGTAGTGGTTCTGAACAAGAGGACTGTTCGCATTGATTACGACCCCACAATCATAGGAGCTAGAGATCTCTTTCGCGAGATCGGACATTTACAGGTCGCCCTTGCGCCTCCTCAGAAGGATCAACAGTTTGCCTCAGGACGTAAGCGTTTTATCAAACTTCTAGTGCAGACAACTGCCTCGTTTGTTTTTACCATTCCTGTGCTGGTTCTTGCCTGGGGCGAGACTCGTGTGGAGGAAAACACGAAAGCAATTGTCTCCTTAGTCTTGGGCAGTTTGGTTCAACTGCTGGCCGTGCCCGCTTTCTACAAGCCTGCCCTTAAGTCCTTGATTCTATCCGGCACACTTGAACTGGATATGCTAGTAGTAGTCGCCATCACGGCTGCATATGCCTATTCTATAGTAGCGTTTGGTTATCTCATATCAGGCAGACCCCTAGAAACCGCTTCGTTTTTCGAAACAAGCTCGCTTCTCATCTCCTTGATAATGCTTGGCCGTCTTGTTGCTAGCTATGCCCGCATTCGAGCTGTGGCGTCGGTATCAGTCCGGTCTTTGCAAGCCAGCACTGCGACTCTTCTTGAGAATGGACTGGAACGCGAGATTGATTCCCGACTCCTGCAGTTCGGTGATATCTTCAAAGTCACGCCCCATAGCCGAGTCCCAACGGATGGTATTGTTATATCAGGAGTCAGCGACGTCGATGAATCTATGGTTACAGGAGAAAGCCTCCCGATCACCAAAGGGCCTGGCGCAGATCTTATTGCCGGCACCACCAATGGTTCCGGCACGCTTGTCGTTCAGCTAACTCGACTTCCTGGGAAGAACACAATAACGGATATAGCTCAGCTTGTGGAAGATGCTAGTAGCTCGAGACCGAGAGTTCAAGAAATCGCCGATAGAGTGGCGAGCTGGTTCTTGCCGACAGTACTAACGATAGCAGTAGCGGTTTTCATCATTTGGACTATTGTTGGCATTAAAGTGAGAAATCAAACAGGTGGTGAGGCTGTTGCCACTGCTATTACGTACGCTGTTGCCGTCCTCGCCGTTTCCTGCCCCTGTGGTCTAGGTCTAGCTGTTCCCATGGTCCTCGTCATCGCTAATGGAATAGCCGCGCGTCACGGTGTAATCATCAAATCGGCCCAGTGCACCGAACGAGCGCGTGGGATCACCGATGTGGTTTTTGACAAGACTGGTACTCTTACGGAGGCGACTCTAGACGTGGTTGCTGAAGAATACTTTGGTCACGAGACAACGAAGGCCCATGCCATCACACAGGCGCTTATCGGCGACAGCCAGCATCCAATTTCTGTGGCTGTGGCAAAGCATCTTGGGCCTGATACTCAACCATCCTCCCTAGTTACTGGCGTGCAAAGCATTCCCGGAGCTGGCATTGAGGGCTATATTTCTGGCGTTGTAGCTCGTGCCGGAAATGCCAACTGGACCTGCAGCGATGATTTGCCAGAAGTCCGCAGGATGCAAGATGCTGGTATGAGCATACTTGTGGTAACACAAGGGTCTACTCCTATTGCCGGCTATGGTCTACGAACACGGCTTCGATCTGATGCAGCCGCAACCGTTGCGAAACTGCGTGAAGATGGTATCAACGTTCACCTTGTCTCTGGAGACCAAAACAAAGCTGTACAAGCGATCGCGGCGGCCGTAGGTATTGACCGAATGAATGTCGTCTCACAGCAGAACCCTCAACAGAAGCAAGACTACGTCGCTGCACTTATGGCGCGGCCAGGTAAAGTGGTCGTGTTCTGCGGAGATGGCACGAATGATGCAGTGGCTGTCGCTCGGGCCGATATTGGTGTGCAACTCAGCGACACCATTTCGAGCGAAGTCACACGCAGTGCTGCTGACGTGGTCCTGCTCTCCGGGCTCAGCGGCATCCCTTTCCTGATCGAAGTGAGTCGTGCTGCGTTTGTGCGTACTACATTCAACTTCGTCTGGTCGGCCATTTACAATGTCTTTGCCATCCTCCTTGCGGCTGGCGCCTTTGTCCGGATTCGTATTGCACCAGCTTATGCCGGTGCTGGCGAACTTGTTAGTATTCTACCTATCATCATTGCTGCTTTGACAATGCTGCTGCTCAATCTTCGCCCGAACTGAATAATGGCCTTCCCGGCACTGTCATTCTGATTTCCGGAAGCTACACGCTTACGTGCTTGGGCATACTCAACGGGAAAGCTGACTGGTGGACTCACAATCCTGATTCCTGGTGGACGTCGAGAAGAGCTATAATAGTAGGTACTAGAACAACACTTACTACCTTGTGACATTAGAAATTATAGTTCAAATGCAGATGGAATACAGCACACGGCTTATATACACCTACATTTTCTTGGCCGTGATCTATGCTTGTGTATGAACAACGTGGCTTGAGATCTAGAGCCATCAACTTGACGTAGCTGACTAGCTAAAAGCACAAACATTAATTAAAAGTGAACATGTTCGGTTTTCTTGGGCTTGTAACTCGTCGAAGCGATATTAGGGGCTGGGATGCGAGCTGGTGTCACGTATAGAGGATAATTTGGTGTGTTAGGCAAGGAATGGCAATGAGCCTATAGCAAAAGTATTGATTATGTGTGATATGAATAATGCGATGTGGAATGGACAATAGAGGTTGGCATGTCAGAAAGGGAAGGCGGTGATACTTGCGTTCCACATACTGGAATGCTAAAAATCTATATATAAAACCTTTATCTAGCCAGATAACTATATTATAACTTAGACTTTTAAATAATCTAATAGGATTATATATATTACTTTTAATAGGTTATAAGCCTGGACGTTTATTTAAGTATATCTTTAACTATTAAAGGTTAAAATTATACTTTATTTTTAACCCTTTACTATTTATAAATATAAAATAACAATATATATTAAAATTCTACTTTATTAATTCTATAAATGAAGATTATATTAAAATATTACTACTTTAAATAATAGTTAATAAAGCTAGGTTTTAAAGGCTAATTTAAAGAAATTTTAACCTATTAAGTTTTTAAAATAAATAAAGGTTAAATTAATTATATATAACTAACTATTTAAAAATTTTTAATTTAACTTCTTCTTTTTAATAATTATAAAAATAATTATAATTATATTATTAATACCTAATAGTAAAAATATTATTAAATACTTATTATAACCTTTATAATTAAATATAACTTTAAATATTTAATATTATTTATTTTTTAAATATTGAAACTTTTCCCTATTTTATATATAAAGTTTTAATATAGCTTAAATACCTTTTTAATTAAAAAAATATAAATAATTAAAATATTAACTTAAATTTAAATTATATTAATTAATTACCTTTATCTTTATTATTATTATTAAAGGTATTTAAAGTTTCCTTTTACCCCTTAATGCTTAATAATTAAGATCTTTTTAATTATAAAGTTAATATTTTATTTAATTATTAAACTTTAAAACTAATTACCTTAAAGGACCTTTTTATTAACCTTAATACTCCCCTTTTTAGTATTAATTTTTAAACTAAAGACCTTAATTTAAATTTACTCTTTATTTTAATTAAAAACTTTTAAAGTAATTACCTTTTAAACCTTTTTTTATTAAACACCCTTTTAAAAAATTTATATTAATAATATATTATAATATTAAACTTTAAAAAAAAAATTAATTAAAAATTATTAATTATTACTTAACCCCATATTATAAAACACCTTATAACTATTAACCTATTTATTAAATTAATTAAGCTAACCTTATTAACTATTATTATATTATTTATAATATTAATAATTAATTAAAATATTATTAAATAATATTAAAAAGTTTAAAAAGGTAACCCTTTTTAATAGTTTGGAATAATAATTAAAGTGGAGTTAAAATATATAAAAAAAATTTAATATAAATAAATTTACTTAAATACTATTAAAAGAGCTTTATAAAGTAGCCCTTTAATAAAAAGAAAAAGAAAATAAAGAAACCTTTTTTATTAAAAAGGATAAATAGTTTAAAAAATATAATATAATTAATATTATAATTTAAAGTAAATTATTATAAAATACCTATTAATAAATTTAACCTATATTAATAAAACTCCTTAATATATTTATTTTATTATAAAATAAGCTATATTAAAATTATAAACTTAAAAGAAAAGTTTAATTTATATAACGCATCTCCCACTTGACCTGGCCACCCAATTGAGCTGGCCACCCCCCCAGCCCATACAAAAAACGTCGGTGCGCTAATCACGTGATAATTTAATAACTTTACGAATATCAGGCGTATAAAATAATAAAATATACCATTAGATTCGTAATAAAGAGAGCTATTTAACGGTACCCTCCCCTAAATCCTACGATTTATATTCGCGGAGTTATTAAGCAATACGCTAAAGTAAGCGCTAAAATAATCCTTACTTAACGCCACTTTAGCGTATTGCTTAATATCTCGCTTAATAAATTTTATAAAAAATAGTAAAAAATACCATTGGATTCCTTATTAAATAACGGATCTAATAGTACTAATTACTAAATTGTGGGGCTAATATTGGTTAAGTTATTTTAGATTGAAACATTGGATTTTTATATAGGTTAAGGGGGTGGCCAGCTCAATTAGATAGCCAGGTCAAGTAGGAGATGCGTTAGTATTATTAATAATAAAAAGAAATAATATTTAAATCTATTAATAACATTATTTAATTTACTACTATATTATAATAGATTTAAATAAATATAATTAAGCTTAATTTAGCTTTAATTTAATTATATTTATATATTATTAAAAAATTTATTAATAGTTTTAAATTTAAATTTAATTCCTTTTTAATAATTTAAAAAATTAATACCTTTAAAATTTTAATTATTAATATAATTAAAATTATAATATAAATAACAATTATTTTAAAAAAGGTAATTAATATAATATTATACTTTAAATAAAGTTAAAAGGAATAAATAATATAAACTGCCCTTTTAACTATTAAAGTTAATTTTCTTTTATTTAAATAATAACCTAACAATAAAAGGAAGGTATATTTTAATTATAGCAAAATATATCCTCCTCCTTATTTTATAGCCTACTTTAAACTTAAACCTTTAAATTAAAATAAGGATATATATTTATAATAAATAAAATAATATAAAAATAAAATAAAAAGATTTAAAGAGAATAAAAATATAAGGAAGGAAAGAAAAATAAACTTTATTATACTTTTTATATCCTTTTAAAAATTATTATAAACTTTATTTATTATTAAATTTCTTAAATATATTATTTTTATAATTTACTTATTATTAATAAATTAACCTATTCCTATTAATTTTATTAATGCTATACCTAATTTAATATTTTTAATATTTAAAGGATTTATATAAAAATTACCTTAAGGTAACACCTTTTAAAATAAACCTAATATTAAAAATATTAATATTAGAGCTATAAAAAAACTTTTAAATAATATATTAAAGGATAGCCACTTAAAAAAATTATAAAAGTTTCATTTATTATTATTAATAAAAATTAAATTAATAGCTTTATAAAAGTATTAAAAATAATATTAATTATTAATAATAATATTAACGTTTTTATATTTTTAAACTTAATTAGCTTTATTAACCTATATATTACATTATACCTTATAACTATTAAAATTAATAGATTAATAATATAATTAACCTAATATAAAAACTATACCTTTACTAATATAATTAATAGGATAAAGAAACCTATTATATTAAAGAATATAATTTATTACTTAATAATTAATATAAACCTAATCTTTATATTATACCTTATAAGACTTAATATTAAATTTCTCTTTTAAAATAATAAAGCTTACGCTTTAAAAAGGAATAATATATTTTTAAAAAGTATAGAATATAATAGTTTATATATAGTTAATTAACCTAAGTTAAATATTAAAACTATTATTACTGCTTTTACTACCTACTCCTTTTTTAATCCTAAACTTATATTATAATATAAACGTTTTAAATATATTAATAAATCTTCGATTAAAAAATTAATAAACGTTAAATATATTAAGCCTTAAAAACTAATTTATATTTAAATTAAAATAAAGGAAATACCTTATTTAAAAAAGCTTTAATAAAGCACTTACCTATTAGAATTATTATACATTAATATTATAAATATCCTTAAAGTAATATTTAAAGGCTATAAAAGCTTTATATATATTATTATTATATATTATAATTTTATAAAAATAATATAAATATTATTATTTAAAAATAAAGGAAAATTTATTTAAACCTTTAAATCTTTCCTTAAATATTATAAATACCTTAAATAAAGGTACTATATATTTATATTTAATAAAGCTAGAAAAAATATTAATAGGGAATTTAAATATATATATTAAAGTTAAAAAATCTAAATATTATTTATTATTATAAAATAATATTAATAGGATAATATTTATAAAAAAATAATAGGAATATATAAATCCATTATAATTCCTATAATAATATAAACTATAAATAATAAAATATTATAAAAATATTAACTTATTATTACTTAAATAGCTTATTATATAATAATATATTAATTTAATAATTAATTTAAAATATTATTATATAAAAAATAATATAAGTAAAGGCTTACCTATAATTATATAATAATAATAAAAATTAATAAAAGATATTTTTAATTAAATAAAAAGGGATTAATATTTATTAAATAAACCTTACTTTATAAAATATTAAACTATTAAAACTAAAGTTCCTATAATTATATAATCCTTTTAAAAAATAAAAGGGTTATAAATATTAATAATATAAACTTTTTTTAAAAGATCTTTTACTTTTTATTTAATTTAATTAAAATGGTTAATAAAAAAAACAAGTTTAATAAAGCTTTAAAAATAAAACTATAGGAAACTTTAAGAAATTAAATATAATAAAAGAATAAAAGTTTAAAAGTTTTCCTTATATTAAATTAAAAAACTATATATTAATTTAAAAAAGAAAAAGATTAAACCTTACTATAATAAATATTGTATTAAACATTATATTAATTATTATATTAATTATTATTTTATATATTATACTTAAGGCTTTAATAAATAAATCCTTTAATAAGACTATTAAAAACTTTAATAATATTTTAAAGCTAAATAATAATAATAACTTTAACTATTAAAAAATATTATTTAATAATATTAAAAATTAATAATAATAATAATAAAAGTATTAGGTTTAAAATATAAATTCTAAAAGAATATATAGGGCTTATATTATAACTTTATTATAATAATATATATTTTATAAATTATAGCTATTAACTATTTACTTTTTACTTTATTATTATTACTTTAAAAGCTATTAATATAATTAAAATTATTAAATTAATTAATTATAAAGCTATTAAAAGGAATTTATATTAAAATAAATAGTTAAAGGTAATAAATAATAAATATAATTCCTTAATTAATAATATTACTTAAGATTTTATATTAATATTATTTAATATAAAGGTATTATTTAAAAAGTAAGTTTATAAACTTAAATAAAATAAATTAGGAAAAATAATTAAATATAAAGTTAAATAAATAATTAAAAGATTTAAATAAAAAAATAATATAAATTATAATAAAATGTTTACTTTTATAATTAAACTTATAAGTTATAAAATATTATTTATAATTATTATTATTTTAAATTTTAAAATTTATTAAATAGATATAAAAATAGCATTTTTATATAAAAAAGTATTAAAGGATATTTTTATTAAATAATTATTAAAGTTTATAAAGGACTTAAATATAATATATAAATTTAAAAAGGCCCTTTATAAATTTAAATAAGTACTTTATATATAGTATAAAACGTTAACTATATTTTTAAAAAGCTTTAAATTTAATAATTTAAATTTAAATATTAAAGTTTTTATTTAAGGAAATTATTATATTGCTATTTATATTAATAATTTTTTAATTATTAAACTTAAAACATTAAAAATTATAAAGATTAAATAAATATTAAATAATAAATTTTAAATAAATAACTTAAGCCTTATTAAATATTACTTAAGAATAGTTATTAAATAAAACTATAAGGTATATATTTTAAAGCTATTATAAAAAGCTTATTTAAAAAAAATACTTATAGAATTTAAATTTTAAAATTTAAATAAATTAAAATATTAAAAATTAAAGCTAATTTATACCCCTTTATTTATTAAAATAAAAGTATTTAAAGATAACTTTATTTTAAATCTAAATAATTAAAAATAGTATTAAAGGGCTATAAACTTATTAATATATATAATATTAAATATTTAATTTAATATAATATTTATTATCTTTAAATATAATAAGTATATAGTTAAACTTAATACCTTTTATATTAAAGCAGTAAAATAAATATTTAAATATTTTAATTTTATAATTAATTTAAAATTAATATATAAAAAAGGTAAAATTAAATTATAAAGCTTTATTAATTTAAATTAAAAAGTATATAAAGAAATTTATTAATTAACTTTAAAGTATATATTTAATTTAAAAAGTAATACTATTAATTAAAGTTTAAAAAGGTAATTAATAGTTTTATTATCTTTATTTAAAGCTAAATTAAAAAAATAAACCTAAATTATTAAAGAAGCTATTTAAATATAAAAACTATTAATTAAATTAAATATTAATTTAAATAATATACCTATAATTATTTATAATAATAATTAAAAAGTAATTTTAACTTTATATAACTTATTATTATATAATAAAGGAAAATATATATTAATTTAAAATTAATAATATTAAAAATAAATTATTATTAAAAAAGTTAATTTTAAATATATTTTAACTATTAATTAAGTAATAAATAGGTTAATAAAAGTATTATTAAAGCTAACTTTTAAAAAGTTTAAAAAATTATTAAGCTTAAAATAAATAATAAAGCTAAAATAGTTTATATATAAAGCTAAATAAAAAATCCTATATTAAAATTAATTTAAGTTAAAATACTTTTATTATTATATCCTTTAATAATAATAAATAATATAAAAATTATTTTTATAATTTAAAAATATAAAATTTAAATTATTAAAAGTTAAGCTATAAAATAAATATAAATTTAAAGAAAATTATTAAAAATAATTTAAAAAAAAGTTTAAAATAAAATTATAAAGCATTTTAAAATAATATTTTAAAAAGTAAAATAATAAATATTATTAATTAATTTAAATTAAGTTTTTTAAATACCTATATATTTAAATATAATAAAATTAACTTTTAAAAGATACCTTTAATAATATAATAATAATAAGCTATAAACCCTTTAAGGTTATTTTAAATTAACCTTATTTATAAATAATAAGGTATATATTTATTTATACTTTATATCCTTTATTAAAGCTTTTTAATATTAATAATATTTAAAACATTATAAAAATAATTAATATAATAATATAATAATAAAGGCTACCTTAAAGGAATTTTAATTAATTATAAAACTAAATAATTTAACTATAATAGCTTTATTTATTATACTTATAATAAGCTTATTAATTAAATAAAAGGTAAAAAATAAGGTTTAATATATTTTTAATATTATTATAATAAAGGAAAAAAGTTAAAAAGAAAAATATATAATAATTTAAAACTATAACCCTTATAATTAATTAAAAAAAGGTATAAAAGTTAAAAAAGCCTTATAAGGTTTTTAAAGGTTAATATATAACTATTTTAAAATAAAATTATTAAGCTTAATAATTTAATATAATATAAATTAATAATAAAATAAATAAAAAAAATATATATATTATTTTATAAAAAGAATTAAAATATAATATAAAATAAATAATATACCCTTTTTAAAAACTTAAAACTTATAAATTATAAGCTATTTATAACTTATATCTTAATAAAAGTATTAATTATTAAAAGAAATAATTATAAAAATATATATAAATGGTATAAAAATAAAAGAAGGAAAAAGAATACTTATAAAAATAATAAATATATAATATATTATAGCTATTATATATTATAGCATTTTAATTTTAAAAGCTTTATATTATAAATAGCAATTTAAAAGTAATATTAATAAAACTTTTACCCTTTATAATATTTTATTTTAAAGAATTTAATATTACTTCTATTTATTATTTTAATAGCTATAGATAATTTAATTTTTAAAAAGTTTTACTTTATTTATTTTATTTTAATAGGCGTCCTTTAAAACATTACCTTTATATTATTTAATATAACTATTTAATTTATCCTAAAGGGAGCTACCCTTAAAAGGAAGTTAATTAAAATTTATAGCATTAATTAATATAAGGATCGAAAGGAAGTGTTAAAAAGGGAAGGCAGTAATACTTACGTTCCACATATTAAAATGCTAGGAATCTATATATAAGACCTTTATCTAGCCAAATAACTATATTGTAACTTAGACTTCTAAATAATCTAATGGGATCACATGTACTACTCTTGACATGGCAAATCTTCATAACACCTAAATCCCTCAACAAATCAACGCCGGAGTAAACGCCGTTTCAGCCGTCGTAATTCTACATGATAAACATATAATCCAAGTTTCGTGAATAGTAGTTGCTGGGTATGCCTAAAGCCTATTGCCCGGCATCCACAAGACGGTGACGTCTCCTAGCCCCTTCCATGGCACTCCTCTCTATTGTTGGAGTACCCCCAGATCCTTGACAATCCAATCCACCGCTCGTAGAAGATATGACATCCCATCTTGTTATAGGCTCATCCATACCTGGCCACAAATCTGTTGGCAAATGATCTGCGACTTCTTGACGAAATAGATCTCGCTGCCGATTGTCCGCATCAATAAGTTTTTCGACGCTCTCTTTTGCTCTTCGCCATATACCTTGGATCTTTTCTTCCACACCTTTTCGTCGTTCGAATTCAAGGATAAGGTGGTCGTATGTGCCCGCATACTTCTCATAGAACACCCTCAGCTCTTCCATGTCTTCCATCTTGGCATGTATGGTCTCCTGTTCCTCTACCCATCTGTCTCGAAATTCGTTTTCTGCGGATATGTAGCTCTGGATTCGGGTTCCAATCTCTTCTAATGTGTGGAAGGCATCTAGTGTGCTGAAGTAACCACGCTTAATCTGAGTTGTGCGCTCGTCTAGGTTGGTATACTCAGCCTCTACTGCTTGAAGACGTTCATTCAACTCTTGTACTACGTCTTCCACTTCCGAAGAATCTTGTACAAGCACTTCTAGCATCTGCGCCCGATCTTCTGGCGACAATGGCTCCAGATCATGTGCGTGTGATTCTTGGTCAGTTATGACACCTGATATTGACACGTCATCTCCTCCCTGCGATTGGGTAACCTCGGCAGCCTTGATCCTAGCGAGGGCGGGGCCCCCCTCGGTCGTTCGTACGGCAGTAACACAAAGGTCAAAATGTTTTGTTAGGGAGGTAAGAAGCTCGGCCATTGCGTGAGAGTGGTCTACCATGGTGGTTACTAGATGTAGAAGCGGAGGGCCGCTTGACGATGCGGATGGGGATGTAGGCAAAGGAGCAGAGGATATGATAGCTCTGAGGCTGCGTAGGTCCGTTTCGAATTGGAGGAGGTCTCTATCAAAGGACTGCTGTGTAGTCTAGATAAATTAGCCTTGTGCAGGGTGATTGTGATTAAACAGCACCCAGTCCTCCCTAGCAGTGCATGGGCGAATAGTTACCTGCAATGCCTGAATGTTTTCTTTCAAGGCTTCCCTCATCCTATCTACTTGGGCCTCATCTACAAAATCGAGCAAGCTACGCTTCTCTTCGCCCGCTGGCCGAAAAGCACTGTCTACGCCCCGATCACGGAGGACGTTCATAGTGTCCTCTAGCCGGCTGTTGGTAGCGTCCAATGTCTTGATGATATGTTTGAACTCGCGCTTGCCGTCATCGTATGTGCGCATGAGATCTTTTCGAATGCGCAGAAGTAATCGCATTTGCTCGCTGATGCCGCGGCGAAGGAACTGGGTTTGGGCTTTTAGGATGACAGATTCCTCGTGTGCATGGCGGGCAACATGTACAAGCTCATTAGCACGCAGAACAAGCCCCATCGAGGACAGCGACCGCTTGGCATCAAGAAGATGCTGGACGAGAGACTCAACGGGGACGGAGTCGAGGTATGAAGGAGGCACATGAACAGATGCCGAGTGCGAGGCGGAATGGGAGGAGGCTGAACCTGTGGAAGCCATGGTGATAATGACAGCCCATGTATTGGCTACGGTCAATGTAGTCGATGATATCGATTAGCGAAGTAAGTATGGATGATGGGGGCAGCTCAACGCTGGATAGGTGCTGTATATCTACATTCTGGCCGATAGCCAAATGAAAGTTGAAGACAAGAAGAAATAATGAACAGAGAGTTGTGAGAGGTTGAGAAGTGAAGAGGCGGCTTGGAGAAAGATCATTGATTCGACATTGGGGGCGGTGCGTGAAGCTCTACATACCTACCTAGGTACCTAGCTCTACTTACTTTGTAGAGCTAGGATGATGCCATTAGATATGCACTGCAGGTACCTGAGGTACCTACCTACACCACTGTACGTAGTACCTCCAATGTACATAGATACATAGGTACATAAGTACATAGGGTGGTATGCTACCTTGGTAGGCTTAGCTGTTGTACTGGCCGCCTATGGATACACCAAAGGCACGTGCTGTGAGGGGCTATAAGGGGTCTACAGGTGCCATACATATGTACCTACCTACCCACTAGGTACGATATAGCTTCCGATTTGATAGATTTTAAAGGTACCTCGTTCCCCACACCCTGCCACACTTAAATTGGTACCGCTGTTCTGCGCTGGGAATGGCCTGTAACCCGCTAAATTAACAGCATCGTGCTCCATCCTCTCTATCTGGCACCTACGTAGGTACTTACAAACATCAACTCATTTAATAATTGATGTGGAATTAGTTTCCAACATATACGGGCGCCAATTCGATATCACCCAGGCAGCCAAGCTACTTCTCAATTGAAATAGGAGTCGCTCAACTTTATTAGAACTTTCAACCCATCTGGTACATCCTGATAGACGCTCGCCCGTAACCATGGTGTATCTGTCTCGACCCCCTTAATCATCAACGCTGCAGAAAGCGTGCCAAACATGAACGAGCTACAGAGAAAACCTACCGCCCAAACATCTGGAACCTCTCTAGAATCTTATGATCTTCTTGATGATTTGATTGATGATTACCTTGAACCATTTCCTGCTTTAGGCAAGACGTCTTCTGCTGTAGATGCCACCAACCAGCTTCAGATAGCTTCGAGTCCTTCCCATCAAGGCTCAAGACAATTTGCGCTTCGAGCACAAAAATCAACTCCTGTGCTCGTCTCAGGTGCCTCTCTTACCTCCGGGGCCTCTTCTCCTTCTGATGCAGAAGCTGGCGTATCGTCTAACTCAACATGGAAGACTGTCGTTGATGAGACGGTTTACTTTGCTGGGGGACTAATATCTCATCCCTATGAATCTACCAGGCATTTCAGCATCCTTCGCCACTCATCTGCGTTGGTGTACTACAAGGGTCCCTCAACGAGTGTCACGATCAGCGTGTTTGGGGACTCTCAGCTGCCCTCGGACCGGTCGTTTTGGATCCAGAGGAAGGGTTTCTCGGGAAATATTGGCATGGCCACGAGCGCTCTGATGAGGACAATGTCGAATTGGATCGATATCACGCCTTCTGTCGAGTCTCTGGCTTCAAGCGTTCCTGTCAGCGATGAGCGAGCGTGGCAGAGAGACATCAAGAAATTCCTCAAAAGAGCTTCAAAGGATAAGCGACTGTCCAAGCATGTATTACGGGAAACATGTGTTCTTCGCATCCCAGCCGTAGCCACGGATGGTTATTTACGAGTAGTCATGTGTACCGGGGAAAGCTCTAAGAAATCACTTTGTCCATCTCCCACTTTTCGACTTGCGAGCACCTCTTCCGATGTCAGTGTCATACGCGGTGCGAGCCTCACCACCTTACCCTTGGAAATCGGGCTGAAAGCCGCATCTGTGATTGGCAATCAGTATGTTCAGCGAGTTATGGGCCCTGCCCAAGCCGTCGTACAAAGTAAAATCAAATATATACAGCCAAATTTTGTGAAGAAGCATCCCGAGAAACTGGCGCTGGCGCGAGCTGGTATGAAAGATCAATTCGATAACTTTGAGGGAAACTTCGACGCTACACGAGATGTCTCGTACCGCTGCTTTCATGATGAGCATACTCTTGATGAACCGCCCGATGTTATTGGTAACGATTCTGGCCCCCAGAAGCCATTTCCTATCCAATTTGAAGGGAACATTGTGCCTGGAACTGGTCAAACTCGGGCTGCACCAACTGCCAACTTGTCTAATGTCCCTGAAGAGCTGCTGCTTCGTCTGGGCGGCATCTACATTGGTTGGGCGTCAATTGAGAAAAGTAAAGCCATCAATGAGAGTCTTCATAGCTGGCACGAAGCCATCATCACTATTGGGCCATCACCCTACGCATCACCAAAAGTCATTCCACGAAAGATGGCTACTGTGCATATCGTGTATGATTTTGGACACGGTACTACATTCTTCAACACCAAACTCAAAGTAATAGTGATGGTACCCTTAAGAGGTATCCCAAAACATTCGCAGTCGCCGGCCGAAATCCTGGCCGCTGTCTCTCGTGACAAGGAAATTGCACTCGCGAGCTTGAGTCGGGTAATGTGGCAGCCTGGTGCAAGTCTTGATATATTGTCTGCCGAGAAAGCCCAGAAAACAATCACAAATCGATATATAGAAATGCGGTCTCAAATACAGAGGCATGTTGATAGTGTTCCCGTACACCGAGTAGGGATTCGTACGAACAGGGCTGAGGCCAAAGACGAAGCTTACAGAACAGGCGGCTTCTATATACGGAGATAATGTTAACATCATTTTAAGATGGATTATAATTTTATACCCCTATAATATGCATTTTCTCAGTCCCTATTTAATTAAACTAGAGAAATATCGCTCTACCATTCATGACCTAGCATTCCTTCGCCCTTTGTCTATACCAGTAGTATCTCTCCTTCCACTCCCTCTCATTTGTGCCATTTTATCGTCTAGTATAAAACTCTCCCCCCCAAGCGTACCGAATCCTCTATGTCCATCTAGTTTTTGTAACCCTCGTCCATTCGTGGGGATGGCCATTTCCTCACCACCCGGTCATAACAATCTCCATACAAGTCTCCTTCTTGCTCGTTAGAGCGAGGGCCGGAACGCGTCATTGCTGGGTCTGGGCGTGATAACCTGTCATCGACCATGCTAACGACGGGGTCTCCCCAACCCAAGGAGAGGATTTTTCGAGATGACAATAGTGGGTAGCGTCTCGTTTTTCTGTGTTGTCGTGCGGCTTCTTTCTCGTGGGTTCGCATCGCTCTCTCGTAATATGTAGGGCGAGGTGCACCATACTTCCAACAGAAATATGCCATTGATATGAGAAGCGCTGCGGCAAAGAGGCACCCCAGTACTGTCCAAACGAGACTCAAACCTTCTAGAGGTTTGTCTGCTCCATTGGTCTGACCCCATGCATCATTGAACATGTTCTTCGTTCCGTGTAGAGATCGTTCTAAGTGGAAATTTCTCATGGTCACTGTCTCTAGGCGTTTGCCTGTGAATTGAAAAGAAGGTGGCATGGTTGATGAGCAAGATGCATGGCTCCTGAGCTGATTACGTACAAGGCTTCCAAAGCCTTGATGTGACAGCAATGCGAAAAGGATTTTGTTCGAGTGATTGAGGATCGTACATACGAGGTAAAACGAATTGGTTCTATCGTCCATGAAAAGGAACCAAGCACCTTTATTAGACTCGTATTCAAGTGACGTCTTCGCGCCATATTCTGCAGCGAGACAGGGAAATGGGATAAGGTTGCTGCATCTAATAATTATACAGGATCTGATTTCTAGACTGATATGTGTTTCGTTCTTATCTACCCGTATCGTGAGGTGGCTTGTCTGAATCTCTTGTAGAAGTGTGAGCAAACTTTAACTCCATCGAGGAGACGAAGTGTATCAAAAGGTAACTTCGGGTTCGGTGCCCGATGCTACAGCTACCTGTACACCTCGTATGGTGGTAAATTCCATGATGCTCTCTCTCATAGTGCATATTAAATTGATATATAGGTTCGCCTAGCTGGGCGTGTCTGTATAGAAATTCTCCTAATCTATGTCTGGCTTCAGCTATTAATAGCAACGACTCATCGAGCTCAATGCACGTAGGTCTAGATACGTGGTCCACGTATCACGGCGTATAAGGTTCCAAGAGCCCGTAAAGATCATTTAAATGCGGTTTTGCATCGGTCCGTCGCGCGCTCAAGGACATCCATCAATAGGGAGAGGACGCCGGTTATACAAGGCATCCCAGCGCCACATTGTACGATTACAGAAAACTGAATTGTGTCGAAATGAATGTGGGAGGGCTAGATGAGCCCAGACTCAAGACTCTACTGAGTTAGGGAACGTGTTTGTTTCTATGAATAGCCAACCAACCAGGTTCCCAGGCATAGCCAGAAAATGACTGCAATATTTTTGCAATATCTTCCGCCTCCGAAAGAATGCTTGCCACAGCATGGGGCGACATTCGATTCTTAGCAGTTCTGCCTTTTTTGTTCAGGAGATCTGAGGTAAGTGTGTTGCAGAAGTTAAGCCACTATGTCGCAACAGAGTTACAACTACTCCAACTGAGCACAGTCAACGTTGAGCCATCTCAAGGATAGGCGAACGAATTCGCAAATGGTGGCCTTTTCAGCTCAGCGGGATAACTACTTTCGGCGGAGGGTCAAACCAGGAAATACATGACGTCGGCTAAGACAGAAATGGCGACAGAACCGGGGAGTGGTTGTTGTCGTCCCATTTAGCCTGCGAGAGCAACTTCTTCCGCGTCTCTCTTTGGGAGGGTTAAGAGCTGGGCAGTATACCTAACCGCCGTGATGGGCGAGAAGCCGTTAATCTTATAAAGATGAGGATGGCAGCGGCTGTCTGGAAGTCGGCACCAGCGATAGATTATCGGGAAACCGCAATACCAGTCAGCTCACTCATTCGTTGAGCCGTTGATCACCTAGTTCCACTCATCGCATACCGCATTGTTCATCGCACACAAAATGTTCCGCCAAGCCCTCGTCTTCCTCGCGCTCGTTGCACTCAGTATCAGCACGCCCATTAGTCTCAACAGCGCCAGAGCAGCCAGTGGATGCGCGCGGGAAACGGGCGTCTATGATGTCTGCGATACTCTACACTCGTTCTTGAGGTGCCGGGGCTTTCGGCCGATGATGGCTTTTGACTGTGCACATGCGCCTAATCATTATTGCCTAATACAAAACGATAAGGGCAGCTGCAATGGTCTGCTTCCACCACCTCTCAATGGAACCGTTACCCATTAAGCGCTGTGGTCTGTCTAGCTAGAAGCCTTGAGGTTCAGCTACGACATTTCGCAAGGCGCGATACAAGGCGCAGGAGGGTGCGGCATGGTTCGGGTTGATAAGGAACATTTCACACTACCTATCGCTGTTGGTTGGCACTTTCGTGCATACAGTCGAGTGCGGGGAAATCATTGGGACTACACGAAAGCTTCTAGGATGGGTTGGAAAATATAGAATGGATTGTTCAAAAGGATGTTATCTGGCAGTTTAGAGACAACAGAGCTATAACTCCATCTAGTCCCCATAACACTTCTCTCCCTTAACTGACATAGCTGAATATAAACAACATCAGAGCATATTGTATTGTCCGGGATGCTATTGTGATGATTGCTAGGCATCTTACCATATTAGTTATAAAGAAATTGATCTAGCTTTTGGATCGTTATTAACAGCTTTAAGACCGCATTGAGCAGTCCAAGATGAGAGCTGCGGTAAGGTCGGTTCAGCCATGAGACTGTTGGAGAGGCGGGCATAAACGTGCAGAACCACAACCTGCCATTGGTGCTCGCCAACCGTTTCTCGGCGTCGAAAGCCTGCACTGTAACGGCGACACCAACACCGCACAGAGACTTGGCAGGGGTTTGGTGGTTGGTCATTTGGCACATCGCGATTAAGTCCCCTGACCCGCTCACGCCTATAACCTGCCAGCTTCCTAGAACAGCTTGGTAGGATGCAGACATCGTGACAATGGCCGCCGCTAACATCCAGATGTCCCATTGTCTCTCCACTCCCGGCTCAACATCACAAGGGGCCACGGCCAACTGCATGATACCAACATGTGAAAAGAACGAGAGCCTCCTGCCCAAGAGGCAGATAAGTGCTTATATACGCTGGGCATTAACCATGGTTTGGTTCCCGCCTCTCCTAGTCTCTTTGCCCGGCAGAGAACTATTACCGTAGGACAACTCTTCTTCACGGCCGAAAAGAATGCGGACAACCATTTTCGGATTTCTTACTGTCGGCGTGGCGCTTGTAAGTATCCCAGCTTCCCCCGGCAGCATATCACTAACTCTCTTCAAAGGCCACGCCAATTGCGCCAGGCCAGTCAGCGTCTCGGCCGGTGCCCAGGCCGATGAACCCTCCACTGTACCGTCCAGTGTCATCTAATTTCACAACCTCATCAGTCCCTTCAAACAAGACAGCCCTTGTGACTGATGACATCTCAAGCTGTTCAAATGTTTGGATGGCGATCCCCGACGTTACAATCGGGAGCGGCACGGATCGACGTACGGGTTTCACCACAGCCGTCAATAAGTTCTGTGATATGGCCCATGGAAGCACGGTTTCAAGCCAGGATTACCTTTCTATGGCCACTGAGGTATTCCTAAACGATGGCATGGACCCTACAAAGTACGGATTGTTGGGTTACATATACTGTGAGCAAGAGGACATGGATTTCCAAATACATGGTGAATTTCTCACATCAATTAGTCGAAATCCACAACAAGCTGGGCTCGGCTCATACAGTTGATGGTCAGTCGTCTTACCTTACTCATCTGCAATTTTGGCGCTCACAGTACCTAGCTACTTCTTGTAAGAGATATCTCGGAACGCTTTCTGCGACAGGGGGCCAGTGCTACGGAACCACCAATGGTGACACAAAAGGAGGAACATACCAAGTCGGAACGAATGGCATCAGCTATCATGCATTGGGCAACTCGGTGCCACCCAAGCAGGATGCCCTCAACAAGCTACTCAAGACGACAGTATTGGAGGCTCAGCGTGTCAACAAAGGGTCAGCTGCTCCGCTTAACCCATGGCCCTTGGACTCGCTCAACAGTGTTCTTCCAGCTTCATGCCATAGCCATAACGATTACGACCAAGATATTCCCGTCTTTGCGGCCTTGGCTGCTGGTTGTATTGGCATGGAGGCTGACGTGTGGTTACTCGCTGGAAGCCTCCTCTTAGGCCACCTTCTTCCAACTCTTGGGCGGACGTTTCAGGCTCAGTATGTTAACCCCCTCAAGGCGATAATTGACCACAACGGAGGATCAGTGTATAAAAGCCGGCCAGGCCAGACACTTGTTTTGCTCGTCGACTTTAAAACTAGCGATGATGGTACTCTAGACGCTGTCGTATCAGCGTTGGCGCCTCTTCGTCAAGCAGGATATCTAAGTAAGCTGGAAAATGGTGCTTTCACCAGAAAGGCAATCACTGTCGTGGCGAGCGGCAATGCGCCATTTAATCGTATAAAGTAAGCAATTGTGTTTGTTCGTCTCCTTGGTCTTCAGGCAACTTTGTCAGATATTGAGGCGCGCTCTCACGCTCCGGTACCTTGCCCTGGAGGCTCACCGCAGTTCAAAAGTGCCCCGAGATATGGTGGTCACTAACACTAAAATTGTAGTATCGGAGACGGAGTGCCTGAGCGTGATATCTTCTATGACGCCAACCTCGGTGCTTTAGGCGGCACGACTTATACAGCGCAGAACTCTTATGTTGCCTCTGCAGACTTCCAGGATGTTATCGGAAAAGTCAATTCAGCAACTCTGACTGCTGCTCAAATGAATACAATTACGAGCCATGTCAGCCAAGCCCATGCCAAAAGGCTAGTCGCTCGGTACTGTGAGTTTAGAAAACATCCTTATTGATAGTGCTGGGTCGGCCTAACATTGGCGATAGGGAATCTGCCTGGCGAGTATCTATGGGAGCCGCTAGAGGCACTAGGAGTCGACTTGCTCAATGCCGATGATCTGTCAAATACGGCTAGAGTTCCACGATTGTAGTAGGTTTGGGACGATGAAGACATGATATAAACGATGTATATAAGTTGATGGCATTCATGATCATGGGGGTATTAATAATGACTCATGCGAAAATGTCCTAAATTAGGTTGCTGCTTAGCAATATATGACAGGCAATTTTAGTGCGCGGTGATATGAGATCAAATGAGACATGTACAGATTCCCGCGGATCTTGAGAGCCGAAAATAACATTCCAATCCGATGTACGGAACGAATCACGACATAACTCTGTTCGAGCCATGTATAGGCAGCATCACGATTTGCGTTCAATGAATGCATTCAAGCTCAAACTCTGCTCACATAGTGAGGGGTACATATTTGCAGGTCATCATCTACAGTCACTTTACCGGTTTGCCCAATGTTCAGCCAATATCAGAATCACGAAGTGGATTTCTGCGCCAAAGCGAACTTATTGATTTCCATTCGTGGTAGGTCTCACTAAAACAGTTAATGATAGGCGGGTGTTGTAAGTAATACCGAGCTGAGAGCTCTTCTAGACTCTTCGGACAAGCTGTCTGAAAACTTAGTAATCGCTCTAGTAATCACCAAGTTGACCGCTCTCTATCCGCTCGCTATCTGTCCTTCTCTCTTTTCCCTTTCCCATTTGGGTTGGAGAGTTTGGTGCGCGCTGGTGGAGACCGAGAGCGGTGGACCGGGGATGTAACGCTGCCCGAGCCAAGATAAGAGAGAATTGCATGCTGCATTGTTCGTGCCAGGCGGCTGAGGAAAGGTTTTGTGAAACGGGCGCTGAAAGAGCTGTAGACTTGTTGATTTCCCTATTTCTCTCCGTTCGCTCCCCTTCCCTTACCTTTTTTCTTCCCGCGACCTCTTGAGAGTAGGCTGTGCCATGACTGTTGAAAAGTCGCCCGAGACGGTGGCGGCGTCTACTCCCATGGCTTCTTCTAAGGAAGCACACGAAGTTTCTCACAGTGTCGATGCAGAAATGTCCGACAGGACCAGAGATAGTGTCCCGGAAATCGAATCTGATAATGCTCTCGAAAGAAGCTTACGCCGCAAGGTCGACTTGCGCCTCTGCACGATTGCGGGTATTTTGTGCTCATTGAACTTGCTGGACTCGGGAGTCATTAGCTCGGCCGCGGTGACTTCATTGCCAATGGACTTGGATCTGACTGGGAATCGCTTCAGTATCGCCATTTTTATCTTCACAATTAGCTCGATTGCGTTCCAACTGCCGTCAACATTGGCCGTGCGTGCATTTGGTCCAAGGTGGTGGTTCTCTTTTATAACCTTCGCGTTTGGCGTTATCACCATGTCTACTGCTTTTATCCAGACTTGGCAGCAGGTTAGGTCCCTAAAGTCATTTATTCCCACCTTGGGCGGGTTTTAAGTCTCATTGCTGTAGCACACTCCTAAAACATGAGCTGAATCCTTTCCCTATCTGGCAATTACTGACTCCGGCATGTCATAGATGATCGCTCTTCGCGTGTTACTCGGCGCCGCGATGAGCGGTATTTACCCTGGCTTAACCTATCTGATATCAACGTGGTATCCGCGCCGAGAGCAGCAGACTCGCTTCGCATTCTTGCAGATGGGCGAGGTGACCATCTTGGCAACCGGTGGCATTGTCAACTTCGGTCTCAATCAACTAGACGGCAAAGGCGGAATCACCGGTTGGCGATACATGTTTCTAGTGCAAGGCCTCATTTCTATCGTTATCGGCTTGGTGACGTACTTCTGGATGGTTGACTTCCCCGAAAATGCGCATCGCTCGCTCTGGTTTCTTACCCCCGCAGAACAGGAGCTGGCTGTCGCCCGCATCAACGCGGATCGAAAGGATGTCGAGATCGATGAGTTCGCTTGGTCCAAGGTCTTTTCGCATGCTAGTGACTTCAAGATATATGGCTTCGCTGTCATGTTCTTTCTGCTCAACATCGTTTCCACGTCGTTGTCGTATTTTCTTCCTAGCATTTTGCAGGGCGGCCTGGGTTTCAGCGAAAATCAAGCCATCCTGCTTAATGCACCACCATACTATTATGCGGTGATACCAGTATTGCTGTCATCAATAGTTGGCGATAAGTACCGTCTCCGGGGCCCAGTCATTATCTTCAACTGCGTTACCTTGATCATTGGCTTTAGCCTGCTAGGTTTTGCCAAACAAGACGCTGTGCGATATTTCGGAACATTCCTAGCTACAGGTGCCTACGTTTCGAATTGGGCGGCTTTATCCGCGTATCAGGCCAACAATATTACCGGGCAATGGAAACGTGCCTTCACAGCAGCCACTGTGACAGCCTTAAACGGAGCCGGTGGCATAGCAGGCAGCTTCATTGTCAAGTCTCAAGAAGCACCGTGGTATCCCACCGCGATATGGGTCTCTATCGGGTCACACATTTTGATAATTGCCATCGTTTTGGCCTTCACCGTGTATTTCCATTTTGCAAATAAGCTGGCTGCGAGTGGCAAGATAGTACTCGAAGGGGTAGAAGGATTCAGATATACCATGTAGATTATTCTTGATGCATTTGTATATTATTAGGCTCTAATTGCAATGCTATCTATATACATCACTTCCAATTCTATGTTCTAATGTAGCAATGCTAATACTATATACAAAAACGCCTGTGGTGAATCTGGGTTAACTCGCCGCGACACTCACTCGGTCCTATGTATCACCAGCCAAACTTCTCTACTCGCAGATCTATGTTCATTCCCGACCGAACTTCTCGCGCACAGGTGTTTCTAACAGTCCTGTTTAGCCCATCGGGTCCCGAAACTACTACGCCAATATCAGCTACAGACGCGCGAGCAATTCCCGTAATATAGTTAGCGATATTCGGCCTGCCTACTTCGACTGTAGGTCGTGGGATAACAATTCTGACACCAGCTTGGCGCAGTTCATCTAATCGATCCGCTGACACCCACGACCGCTGAGACCTAGAATGGATTACCCACATGAGGTAGATTTCCCTTCTCCCCGGGTGTGTTATGGCTAGGTCCCAGAGCAGTGGAAAGACAACGGCTATACCGGAGCCGCCGGCGATGAGCACAGCTGTCTTACTTGCTCTGAGTGCGTTGAGCGGATCCTGGGAGCCATAGGGGCCATCGATTCTTACCGAGACCGTAGAGCTCAATCGTGCATGCCCAAGGAGTTCTGAAGTGAACCCGGAATATGCGCGAATCAAAAGATCGAGCTGGGCGCGTGTGGCGATGCCGCCAAGACCGGGGGCTGCGGATGCAATTGTGAAAGGGTGCGCCTGCAGAGCATTGCTCCCGCCAAGACTAGGGATTGATATAAATACATGGTCAGCCGGTAGCCATCCATGCGATATGTTCTGGCCAAAGACCCTCCATGGCGCTCTCTTCAGATCCTCAGGCGAAATGTCCCAGTTAGCGGAGAGTCGTACGGTGTCGCCATCTTCGAGAACCTCGACATCAGCCGTTACAGTCACTGATTTCATCCCTATACGCCACACGATTCGGTCTGAGACGAAGATCACCAATGAGGCAAGAACGTACGGCCGACTGGTGAAGAAGTGAAACCAGACAAACACAAGCGCAGCGATCTGCAGTACGACGTGAGAGGCGAGAAACAACTCATACCACCTCTCCCGAAAGCTTCTAAGTGACGTGAAGTACAGCAATTCATAAGACACAAATGCACCTATCCCCTCGAGAACCAGGGGGTGCGTGAAATAATGCCAGATGCTTTCGGTAGCGAGCCATTCAGGCTCCAGGCATAGCCTCCAGATAACCATGCCGACAAAGTGGACAAGCGCCTCGAAGCACATCCACTCACCCACTCGTCGATGGTAAATGTTAAGAGCCTCATAGGAATGGCCCGTGAGCCGCTTCAGTGGCTGATTCTTGGCCGCGAGGAGATATAGGAGAGGCATGTTGACGATAAATACAAAACCTGCGCGATCAGCAAAAGCGAAAAAATGCTTCGCTTCGAATGGAAGCTTATAAAGATGTGCGAAGATATTAAGGCCGTAATATCCGGCCACAACAATCGATGTTCCATTGGAGGGCAGGACACGGCCGAGGACGGGGCTTGGCTGGTACATCAGCAAGGAAGAAATAAAAGAAAAGATGCTGCGTTGCGGTCGTCGCCGGCTCCCAAGAAGTGGCTGGCGCTCAACATCAACATGGTCATGTTTGAAATGGATCAATCTAAGGTGGATGGGCTGGGGGAGCAGCGAACCCTCTAGGGTGCTGCTAGATGACGAATCGGCGCCATTTTCGCCGTCCTCGGCCGTCTCGGGAACGGCATTTCCGGCGGTGCTGGTGATGTCTCGCTCGATGTTTTTCCGCTTACGACGGTCAATAACATGCCTACAGACATGCGATACAGTGAGTAAGAATAAAATAAAAAGGAGGGCAATGTTATACGAGGCAGCGATGACACGCCCCTCTAAGATGTAGCGGATTAGATCCTGCACCCATTTCTGGTTCTCCGGGTCATCCAGACGACCCGATGTGTTGTTGCTGGAAGCAGACACAAGTTGAGATGTTCTGAGACTTTGGCGAAAGACGTCGCGTGCCCAGCCTCGGTGACCAGTGCCGATGTCTGGAAGCATTGCGAGGTCATCCAAGAAGGAAGTAGAGTAGATAGGTAGGGAGAATGGTCTAGGTATATTGTAGGTAGTCTCCTCGAGCGAGGAGTTAGGGATCTTATCAGATTGATAATCCAGAGTGGATCGACATCTCCGTGGGGGCGCCAATGCAACAACCAGGCAAGTACGAAGTACGAAGCTGACCGATCTCGCTGTTGGAGCGCTAAGAAGAACAAGGGGCCTGTAGCGTGTGCTACGCTGCACCAGTCTGCGCGCAGGATTTCCTCTTGCCGCTCATCAGGCGAGATGAACATTGCTCACATCCAGCGGCGAGTTGCCTGTGGAAAGACTGACCATTCTAAGCCGGTCCTTCTGGGCAGGCTCTAGACAGACATCAAGGGTCAAGGATTCATATTTGACGCGGTTAGTTTAGGTTTTTCGAATGCAACAACCCGTACCAGAGTCGGCAGAATATGTCAGCGGACCCAACACCCGAGGCCAGCGTGCAGCAGGATGCTGAAACACTATACGAGTATCATCAGCTGCACACGGATATCAATGAGAGGGCCGATGCCATCTTCTGTCTATGCAGCCTTGACACACGTGTCGCCGAGCGAGCCGCCCAGCTCTTTCTCTCTGGTTTCGGAGATCACCTCATCTTCTCTGGGGGCTCCGGCAAGCTTACCCATAACCGCTTCGACAAGCCCGAAGCCGAAGTCTTTGCAGATATCGCTCGCCGCATGGGTGTGCCCGAAACGAAGTTGATAATCGAGCCGCGCTCGACAAATACAGGCGAGAACGTTCGGTTCACGTATGCTTTACTTCAAGAAAAGCAGCTGTCTATAAGCTCCTTTATTCTCGTCCAAAAGCCTTACATGGAACGCAGGACATTTGCGACCTTTAAAAGGCAGTGGCCCGATTCCAGCACACAGATCCTCGTTACATCGCCACAACTTACCTGGAAGGAATATCCGAACGAGGACAACCCGGTAGATCTGGTCGTCAATATCGCAGTTGGTGACCTGATCCGAATTCGAGAGTACCCGGCCAAGGGCTTCCAAATTCCCCAGGAAATCCCAGACCGAGTCTGGGCAGCAGCAGAACGACTCATTCAGAGAGGATATAATAGCCATCTACCATAGTACATATGCTTTCTCCATGCTTCGCAAATCGCATCTTACCCTTCTATGTCTTCTTCAAGCCTGCCTCTCGTGCCAAGGACTCAAATTCATTGACCGTCTCCGCCATTACATCAACGTGCCACATGAATTCTCGCGTCTTCTTATCATTCCACTTGTCTGGGTTTGTACCACTTCCTATATTTGCGGCTCGAATTGAGTCATCTCTTCTTCTTTGCTCCTCGCCGTCTGGGAGATGCAAGGTATAGCCATTACTTGTCGCGCTAGCCTGAATCCACTCACTACGATGCTTTCTGATGAATTGGTACAATTCAAGGGCTAGTTCTATCCGATCCGTGCAAGTGAATGCCATCGCTAAGGTTCCTGCATCTTCCAATGCATTCGCTGCTCCTTGTGCGACATAAGGAAGCATATAATCTAAGACGATTATATTAGTATGGGAGATGGTAGTCGAGCAATACCAGCCGTGGAACGGCGCAGGCTGTGTGTACTAAGGAGAAAGTACAGACAAACAATCGGACTGACTCACGGCATGCATCACCGGCAAGGGCTATATGCCCTTTCACCCATGTCGGCAGAGGGGGCATGTTGTTCATGGGAGTTTCCAGGGCCCCTGAACCAGGTACGTGGCTGATTAACGCGTGGATTATGGGACACCACCCGCGATAGTATTTGATGATGTCCTCTTTTTTCGCACGTGTCGTCCAAGTTATTTTTTGTAATTGTTCACTCTCGGCTTTCCGTACGAGAACCACGTTGTATAGCGTGTTATTTCTCAGAGGATAAGCCACTACCAGCACCTGGAGTCAGCGATCGTCATTCCGACGTTCTTACCGCAAACAGGCTTGCGCAGATCCTTTTAAAAAAAAGAAAAAAAAAAGGGAAATAATGCCTTCAGAAACTTGCAGTCGTCATGCTCAAGTAGGAATTTGCTCCAAGGATCACTTACTGATATGTCCACCAGGTCCCATGTACCGCATACCATGATTCTTGCTCAGAAGAGCCATCGCTTTTTCATCGTGCTCAATCGCCTCCCGCGGCAGCAGAAACCTATATGCTAGCTCTCCAGCCGGAACGAGCTGGTCGTCGTGGCCGCTCGCTATAGCCATTTTCCTTCGCACAATCGAGTTCATTCCATCTGCCGCCAGGATGACATCGGCCGACATCCAGGTCTTGACACCACGGCTGCGTACGAGCAAACGTCTGACCGAGGAGGGGGTTAGCTCTGCCCAGTCAAATATTTGTCTCATGTAACAGTAAAGAGTGAGACACCCAGCAATCAGTGTTCGCTAGGAATAAGGAGTATGAGGTTGGCATACTGTATGCCAGTTAGTGTCAGCCGGTGCTCGATTCACCATCAGGAAATCCGTCCCAGGTGCAGATTTCAGTGCTCACCGGCAAGAATTTCTTGTCTATATCGACCACCTCGTGGTCTTCTAAAATTTTGCACCCGCAATCTATTGCGGCGTCTAGAAGAATACGCTGTAAATCAGCTCTATGAATGACCGCCAGTGGCGCGCCGAAGTTCTCCTCGATATCCGGTACCAAAGGCACAGAGCCTAGCTCCTCATCGTCTTTCCATCGCCTGACCCCACGTTAACGGATTGATCTGATGACCAAAGCTGGAATGCTTTTATCCGCACTTACCTCAAGCTGTTTCTTTCAAGTACTGTGGCATACTTCATAACCTCGCCGAGAACGCCGAATCTCCGTAGGATACGAGATGCATTTGGCGGAATTTGAATTCCAGCTCCAACTTCGGTGATCTCGTGCCTTCTTTCCAGGATTCCTTCGCTCTAAGTCAGATTCAAAGATCATGCTGGAACTCCAACACATCGATCCAACCAAGACGAGAGTGTCCGCTCTCCGATATAAAAGAGAGGCAAGATAAAGGAATAACACGTACGAACATCGTGGCCTGTCTTCCTCATGCACAATCCAATAGCCAGGCCACCAATGCCGGCCCCGACCACAATAATCGAGTATGGTCTCGAAGCTCGCCTTTCCGAAAAAGTCGAGTCGTTATGTTTCTCATCCATCTTGTTCCCGATTGTCTATCGTCATTCCATTCTGGTTCAAACTCAAAGGCAAAGGGATCTTGGAGATTACGTTCCTTTTATTTAAGCAGGTAGGTGTTCTACATAGGTTTATATACAAGTATTATTTGAGTCACGCATCGTTGAGACCTAAGTCCTATAACCATGTTTGCCCGGCCAGTTTGCCTTTCCATTACTAGCGTAGAGGACATCTCGTAAGCACAATGAGGCGCTTACGCAGCATTCAGAGGTCACCTGCTATTCCCGGGCATCTTTTAATAGTTCATAGCTTCGGATGGTGCCACTGGGTTTGTCCATTCTCTCTACTCCCTTAGGATACGACAAAGCCATATACCTGTTTCGCGGCTCCTTGCCTTTTACGTACCTAATGATGCAACCAGGCTGATAGTCCCTACGAATGTGACGCGGGGGTCGTGGCATGACGGGTAGGTATGTGAATGCCAAGAGCCACTTGGAATCCCTCGGGGGCCCTTTACCGTCCCCCAAATCACGACCACACTCGACTGTTTTTACAGTATATGCCTGATCCGAGGCAGCTGAATCACCAACTTCCTGCTATGCTCGCTTATACCGACCCTAGCAAGACATTGTTGTAGCGAGGGTTGTCTCTTCATTGGCGCCTTTAGTACAGCAGGGTTTCATTGTAAATCCTAGTGTTTCCACGGCACGGCCCACTAGTGCCGCGAAAGCAAGAAAATGTTCGATATTCGGGACATTGGCTTGAATGAGCTTACTCCCTCACGACTAATGAAGTATCGGAAATATTACAGTGTAGTGGTGTGAACTATATTGGCTACATATAAAGCATCCGGTACAGTGGGATCTGCGTAGCATAGACCTCCAGTTAAGGCTTACAGGCGTCAGCCGCCTTTGCGACGCCAGTCAGCCATGTATTGTGTATTGATACTGTATTGACACTTCTATTGTGTGTATCCGTGTATACACACACGCGCTTCTGCGGCACTTTGTAGATACGCCCGTGTCTTCGGCCACCGGAATGCGCATGCCAAGCAGATAATAAGGAGGATTCGAATAACATAGCCTAGATAGCTGAAAACTAATCACATAATCTTAGGTCATTGAAAAGATAACCACACAGCCTAGGTATTGTATGTCAGCTTTGAAATGTGATCGGGGCACTCAGCCCAGCTGGGATGCCTGCAACCCCAAGAGGATCATACGAGCTACCGGTGCATCATGAATTCGCCCTCTGCAAACCATGGCTGTCAATCATCTTCGGCTCTAATGCGGGGCATTATTGACCCGCCGCCAGTTTACATCTTATGTTCAGAGAACATAGCTTTAAGTACAGAGTAGGTTCAGCATGCAGGACTGTTAGGCCTCTTTTGTTCAGAATAAGTGACATATGAGTTAATTGTATTAGACATGACAACACATCTCCGATCAACGTCATAGTATTCTAGATGATGTAGAAAGACTGAGGTAGGATCTATAACTCATACTCATTCCAATAATCATACCTCCTTGCTACTGTGCAGTGTGTAGGGGCTTCACTTAGATACTTACCATGTTCAACAACCTGTTCTTTCATCGTAGATTATATGCTGGTTCCCAGCCATATAATACACACCAATAGCGGACTTTGTTCTTATATGCGCTGTATTCGGGCTCAGTCTCCAAGGTTGGGAGAATGTTTCAGGTTTTAATATCTAGCTCTGTAGCCTTTATATATACTTCAGGCACAAGATAAGCGGTTCCAATTGGTTTGGAACATCAATTTATCGACGCAATATCGCTCCTGATATCCGAACTCTCTTTCCTAATAACATCTACCACGTGATTCACATTCTGGGTCCAGTATTGAACATGTCAAATCTAGATGGTAGCGAGATATAGAGTGCGTAGCCGGAATGTGACTGAGCATGTACGCAAGCAGATATAGTGAACCGTGGCGCACTATCCATGTTCGGAGGATCTTATAGATGAACTTGAGGAGAACTCCCCTCGAGATTTTTGAGCATAAACAGTAAATCTGCGCTTGTCAGCATTTTGCAGACATGAAGTGTGCCGAGCGGCTGGTAGTGAGGATAATCCTTACAATGTCAGGTAAGCATGTACGTGGTCGGCGTCTGCTAACTCTTTGAGAACTTCTGCTAGAAGTGATTTAACAGCCTCTGGTGTCCAGCCCAATGCTTCGGTAAAAATAGGCATAGACATTGGTTCAAGGATCTTGCTAACATTCAAGTTCATCATAGATCCGAGTCTCTGAAGGCTTTTTCCTGGTGGCCATGGGTTCATTGGGACTATTGCAGTGAATTAGTCGGCAATTGTTTGAACAGGGGTGTCGCTCGCGGCACAGGGTCAGCGATCACCAACGCCGAAGCCAATGTAGAGACACGTTAAGTTCTGCTAACGATAGCACTAACCTGCATACTTTCTCTCAGTCACGTTTTTAAATCCCACTTCAGTAAGTAGGGATCTGTATTGTAGTGGGAAATGTACGGATCTCCCAAGTTCCAGTAGGCCTGGAAGCATATTAGAGACGAATGCTTCTTGATTTCCGAATACTCACCTGAATTCCAGCAGCTCATCCACTTATGAACAGATATAGAAGTCGAGGAACCTTGAGTAAACTGGACCGAAATAATCCACTCAGTAAACTCTGCCCACTAGACGCTTGTTAGCTTCCTGTCCCCCGAAATATTGCTTTAGACTTGATTTCTGTGAGAAGTGCAGTCTTTGAAGCAGATGAAAGAATGGACTCACCCCCCCTGGACTGAGGGTTTCATATATTGATGTCACGACATCCTTCTTCGGCAACCGGCCGTAATGCCGTAGATGAATAAAATCGAACTTGACGTCGTACGACCACTCCTTATTGAAGTCCGTCACTTCGAACCGGCAATTCGGTAAACTGAAAGAGGACTTTACAGGATCGATGTCTATACCAAGGACTATTGCATTGGGGTTCCTCCTGGCTGGTCGTCTATGAGTTACGATACGTGGTGGCATATGACTCTGTGCGACTCTGGTGTCTTCTTACCAAACTCTAACGCCCAATCACCAGGGCCACAGCCCAGATCCAAGACTCGACGGGCATTGTTTACCGGTGCTTGATGTAATTTTCCGTCAAAAGTCTCCAAGCAAATGTTGTGTTGAAGGGCTGGGCCAATTTAGCTTCAAGGTTCGGCGTGTAACCAGTGTAAGCAATAAAGACCTACTGTTTCTATCCTTTTCTTGCTAATCAACGCGCATATCGTTAAGTTGTGGCCATTCTCCTGAGGGTTCACGCCAACTTACCGCGTCGTTTGGTAGAAGATCGTAACCTGGGACGATAATGTTCGTTTCATCAAGCCAAAAGCAAGAGAGGAACAGTACTCACGTTTATTGTAAGACCGGCCGAATCTCTGCAGTATCGCCTTGATTTTACGGGCGGTGCTGCCCGATGTTGAAGGGGTCGTTCTGTGTAGCCCGGGCTCAGTATCTTGATCATGGAGATAGTGCTTGGCCTCGCTCACCTTTTCAAGGTGGTATCGCACCCACTATCATCGGAGTCTGAAGGTGGCCAGAACTCATTCGGTTCAAGGTTGAGATCGTCAATATCTAAGCTGGTCTGCGATTTGTCAACCTGGCACTGAACCTGAACTGATCAAAGTTCGAGACTCGGCGTGTGCCAAACTCTCACTTACAACAGCTCTGCTACTATAATAGCTTTGACGGTTCGGGTTCCATTCTGGTATAATTCCTGATTGACTTGATGTTGAAGAGGTTGGCGGGCGGGTACCTTCACGCCGGCTCGACGCTTGTAGCTCCGTCTGTGAGTATACAGCGAGTGTCGATGAGATTGGCTGCAGCGCGAATTCACTTGTGTTGGACTTCCTCGAGTCAGACATATCTCATTGGGTGTAGGCCACGCCGAAATGTGCGCACCGCTGCCGGCCTAATTTCCGTCCTAATACTTTAGCTGTCTGATCGTTCAGCATACCATAGGCAATAAGGCTCGTGTTATATTGAATGCGAAGGGCCTAGGATTCGATGCGGGCAAAGTCGGGTTTCGTGTCCCCCTCCAAGTAATAGACGTCGTTAAATGCGGAAGGGGAACACAGAAGCAGTCACGAAGACGGAGAAAGCAAGCATAGCGTGCCGCACTACCTATTATCGTCATCGCCTCCTTTCCTACGATCAAGTTCTACATAGTACACCCTACCTGTACCACTATAGTACTGTCGCTCTTTTCTCATGCCGGTCCTTGTAGGTGGGCCTGACAGAGAAGACTATGCCATAATAGACTACCTACTCACTGTAAGATCCGGTGACGGCTGAACACAGCCCACGCCACCTAATCACAAATAGTATTGGTGCGACGAGGCGGCGTGCTAAGTGAGGACAGGTCTGGACAGGCATTTGAGGGTATAGGATCTGCATACCGTCACACACACTTGCTGTTTTGATCTTGGTATTGTTCATTATTATATATATTGCGCTGGTCGTACAGGTTCTGTACAGGTGGTCCGATGACTCCCCAACCCATATATATCCCTTTAAGGCCCACGAGCGCTCCAACACCTTCAAGACCCAGTTTTTTTACCCCCTAACCCACACCACCCTTGTTTTTAAAAGGTAACATCATTAATACGTAGCACTCCCATACCTACTTTAATTGCAACTCGCTCTTCAATCAACCAACAAAATAGCTTCATTTAAAATAGTTATACTACTAGAAAGCCCTAATTCAGCGCTATCTACAGGTTATTTTAATTTTTCTAGATTTTAAGGGGAATAATGCTATAAGACCTAGCGAAACTAAAGGTAGATAAAGGTACGCTTAAGCCTAATATACCCCCTTCCACCCACTTAAGTAACCCTAAAATCTTCAAACCTTTTAACCTTCCGCTACAATTAATAAAGGTTAATAGCCTTTTAAATATAATAATTAATCTTTTTAAAGCCTTCTTACCGCCTTAGCTTATAGCTAAATAGGTTAAAAATAATAATTTAAACATTATAAAGATTTATTACTTCCTTAACTACCTAATTTATATAGCTCTATACCTTAAAAGCAATATATATATATATTAGGAATAAAGTAACCTTTAGCTAAAGTATATTCTTCCTTTATTTATTAGTAAAAACCGCTTTTTTAAATTATATTATTACTTTATCTTTTAAAACCTTAAAGGTTTAAATCTAAACCTTTTAAAAGCTTTTTTAAAGGTTTTTAAAGCTTTTAAAGTAATTAAAAAAGCTAGCAAACAGCTAATTAACCTTCTTTTATCCCTTACTTTCGATAAAGGAATAATAGCCTTTATAGGTTGTTCAATTATTACAACCTTAATTAAAGGTAAACTAAACCCTTTAAGCTTTAAAATCTAGGCTATTAATATATAAAGCTATATTATTAATTAGTTATAATATATAAACTATTAAAAGCTTATTAATCTATTAATTTTAAACGTAAAGCTTTTAAAAAACGCTTTAAAAGTTAAAAAATAGCTAAAATAGCTTAATCTAATATAACATATAATTATTAAACTATTATAAAAGCTTCCATAATAAATATACCATCTTTTTTATAATAATCTTTTTACTTTAATAAAGCTATTAAAGTATTTTAAAAATTATATAAGCTATAAAATAATAACTATTATTAAAAATTATATAGATTTTTTTAAAAGCTTTATTAAAGTTAAAAAAAGGGATAAAAAAAAGACTTACTAATTTAAAATAGCCTTTAATTTAAAGCTATAAAAAACAGCAAAATATAGCAATTTCTATATAAAGGCAATATTGCCTACTTATTTACATTAACAGTATATTTAAACAATAAAGTCAACTTTTTCACCTTTAAAAAACGCTTAAATATTAAATTTAAAAAGACTTATTTTAATAAAGATAAAGCTAAATTAATTACCTTACCTATTATTATTTATAATTATAATAAATTTAAAGCTAAAATTAATACAATTAATTAATTATAAATATATAACTTTTAAAATTATAAAATTTATAAAAGCTATAAAAAGTATATATTCCTTTAATTTATCCTTTAATTAATTATTTATAATACCTTTTTATTATAAAAGTGGTTTTAAAATATAGCTTAAAAGCTATATAATAACTAATAGCTTTAAAAATAAGTTATAATAGAAGCTATCTTTAAAAAATATAGCTTTAAATTATAAGCTAATTAATAAAGCTTTTTAAATAAAAATAGCTTTAAAATTAAGCCTTTAAGTTATTAATTAATTAAATGGAATAGAAAAGGAAATTATAAGGCCTATAAAGGCTTTTTGATTAATAGTTAAAAACGTATTATTTTTAAATAATATTAATAATAATATTAGTAAAAAACGGTTTTAAATAATTTATAGCTATAATAAATATAATGTAGCACTTTATAATAACGATCATTATAGTTATATCTAGCATAGGTAAAATTAGTATAGGAATAGAAGTAACTATTATTTTAGCTATTCTTATTAGCTATAGGGGTTTAACTAATGCCTTGGCAGGCTTTGGAGCGCTCGTAGGCCTTAAAGGAATATACTATATATACCTGGCTCGCCTTCTTACAGAACCAGGCGAGCAGGTTCGTTAGCTGTAGGTACCCGAACTTGTAGTACCGTGGACTGGGGACCTCTCCATTGATCGACGGGGGTCTCCGGCAAATAGCAAATCAGCGCGGAGTAAATTTCTTTTTGGGTAGTTTTTGCTGTCTTTCCTTGTCAGCACCCTTGGCGACAACGTACTACCAAGTATGTAGGTAGTATAAATGCTGGTATAGGACCGAAGTTTGAAACAAGACATACATTCTACGTCATATAACAATACCGCACAGGGCTTGTGATTCGACAACTCGCTCTGGTATTATTCTAATACGATAGGGGTGGGACACGCGATCTTCCTAAAAACTTTTCCGCTAACATACGAAGTACACTACCTACTTCTTCATTGAGCTCTGCGAGCCCTGAAACATCCTTAGCGCCCTCGTCCCACCGTACATAGCGCTGGCAGCATATGCAAAATTATATCTCTATAGATTCAAGCTGCCCAACGGACTTAGCTACGATGGACTGCTTTTGGGGGTTGAGGTGAAATAAGTACCGTTGCCAGCAAGTTATCATTCTCCGCGCCTTTATAAAGCTATGTAGCGTGCAATAGGAGAAGTTACGTAGTTCATCCCATACGTCGCCGACCAAACTGAATTTACAAACCTATCATCCAAACCCGCTGCTCGCCACAGGTGTGCCAAACAGTTCTTACCAATGCAATACCTAGTCTACCATATTGTTAGTAACACTTTCAGTAGGCAGTCTAACTACCTAGCTTCTACCGTTGTTTACGATAACTTAAGGGCGTCCCAATTCTGATGATACAATCACCGCGGAACATGCTCCACGCGACCAAGAACATAAAAACCCCCGCTGCAGAATCAAAGGGTTCATCAAGTCGTGTGGAAAACTGCTTCTATATGTTTCTTGCAGCACCAGCCCACGACTGACGACCTTTTCTGGCTTCAAAAGAAGTTATTGTCATTTCTGAAGATTGATACTTACCTACCTACCTACATACCTAGGTACCTAATCTTTATTCATTCGCTGGCTGCTGACGATAGTACTTGCCCCAAATCATGTTCATACTTAAAGGTATTCCAATAGATTGAAGGATGTGTAATGAACCTTGGTACCTAGCACGTACCGTATACTTAAAGTAACCCCTCTCCCCCACAATAGGGTCAAGGCTATTATATAATGGCGGGGTAGGGCAGACAGTAAGCAGAGGTAGGACACGCCATCATCATCGACACCATCATCGTTCCAGGGGACCAGGTACCGAAGTTACCGGTAGTGTAGGTACTTAGCGTACCGGTAGCATCTCTCGAGATACCTACACAACCCATTCCTTGGATTTGTACCCAAACACCAACCCACGCTCTCCTTGACCTGCTTGGAGAGACCGAGAAGGATATTCGGCTCACCAACATAGGAAGTCGGCAGACAGAATGCAGTCTGGCATATCAGGTGAGGAGTCGCTCTGGGCTCTCAGCTCTCTATCCAGTTCGATGCCCTATGGCAGCCTCCATTCCACCGGGGTGAAGCGAACAAACGCCTCGCTTACCAAAGCCAACGCGCCTGCTTGTAGCTTCGAAGGAGCTCGTCTCCCAGTTCAACAACCTCCTCTCCGACAGTTCGCAATTCGGCCTCCTCGCCACCATCTCCTCGGAAGCCATTACACCGCTGGCCTCCCTACCCCGCTCTGCGTCCGACTTCAATGCCAATCTCGATTCATTGAGGCCCTACCTCAAACCCGACGAGCCTGTTTACATCTTTCTTCGACGCTATGACACTACGCCGTTCCTCGTCGCCGTCACGTACGTCCCTGATTCCGCCAAGGTGCGGCAGAAGATGCTCTTTGCTTCGACACGCCTTGCCCTCGTGCGCGAACTCGGGTCTGAACACTTCCGCGAGACTATCCTTGCCTCGACTGCCGACGAGCTGAGTCCTGCCGGCTTCGACAGACATGATAAGCATACAGTCTTAGATGCACCCTTGACGGAAGAGGAGCGTACCTTGGGCGAGGTGAAGCGCGTCGAGGCCGAAGCTGGCACAGGCACCGGCGTACGCGAAATCCACCTCAGCTCGACCATGAACATGCCCGTCAAGGCCGATGCCTTGGCAGCATTGTCAGAGCTAGGCCGGGGCGATGGACGCGCTTTGGTAATGCTGGTCAGTTCCCTTTGACGTCCCCTGGCCTCTGCGATGCAGTGGTATTTAGGTTCTATGGAATTTGTGACCCATCTAACTCGACCGTGTCACAGAAAATTAATTCCGAAGACGAATCTATTGAGCTTGTCCCCGATGCCTCGAAACCTGTATCCATTGTTGAAGCAACACAGGCTATCTCTACTTCGGAACCTAGGTTTACATTCTTTCGCTATCGCTCCTCCCGTGCCGGCGCCGATGACAAAGGGGTCCTGCTCTTCTTCTATACTAACCCAGCGACGCCCGGCACCAAGGCTATCAAGAACCGCATGATTTATCCACTACAGAAGAGGGCCGTACTGACCCTGGCTGAGACAGAATGTGGATGTATTGTGGAGAAGAAGTTTGAAGTCGAGGATCCCAGCGAGATTACTGAAGAACTTGTTTTAGAAGAGCTGTTCCCCAAAGTAGAGACGAAGACGGCCTTCAGGAGGCCAAAGAGACCCGGTCGGTGAGCAACAGTCAACAGTTGATGTGATTTTGTGGCAAGATTCATACCATTATTCACTTGGTAAGCGAGCACCGTTGAAAGTATCTACAATTATATTGTAAAGGGATAGAGAAAACTCGGAAGGAGGAAACCGAAAGGTCAACTTCTACTTTATAACTCCTCACTTACATGAGTCCCGATGAAAAATGTCGCCTCCCACAATGCGAATGCCGTTTATGGACACGATTTATACAAACATATACAACCAGTCTCACACATCGCCCTGCCCAACTCCAAACTATCAACGTTGGTAGTTGCTCCCTGTCAATGGCAACGGTCGGCTGTTCTCCAGTTTATCTTTCAGAAATTCGTACACTGTGAACGTAACAGCCTGGCCAGGTGCGACACGCATGATCCGGGGCGTGATACCTTTGTAGAAAGCATGGAAACCCTCTTGTCTATAACACATGACTCAGTTAGCAACTCAAAACCAACATGCTACCAAGTCATAGCTATGAAGATGTTCGAAACCTGGTGTGCAATCACAAAACTTACTTGAACATATCTGCGGCAATAGCAGTGATCCTCTTGAACGCACTGACACCTGGCTCCGCAGGCGTTTTCTGCAATCGTGTCTTGATGGTGTCGATGGGTGCATTACTTAAGGGGCCCATGGCGCCACTGACGAGGCCAATGAGTGTTGTCTGCCAGGTAGGTAAGGCTGCGTTGTCGGGCTGTCTACGCAAAAGCGCCTCCTTGAAGTAGGTGTATGCGGTGAAGTTGACAGCTTGGTTGGAGCCTTGACGTAGGGCCGTGAGACTCACACCACGGTATAAGGCACCAAACCCTTCTTCTTTGACAACTGTGTACAGAGCGTGGGCAGCGTTGCGGTACTTGGGAACATCAAGAGGATCTGCCATACTATGGTGCTGTGCCTGCAGACGAATCTTGATAACCTCCATGGGCGTGACGACAGCCACCGCCTCAGTCACACCGGCCGCAAGTCCAGCTAGGAATGTACTGGATCCCGAAACGACACCGGTCTTCTTGTCTGCGAGAAGCTGCTTGTACGCTTCGAACGATGTAAATCGGATCGCCATTTTAGGCACGATACCTGTCAACACTGCGCCCAATCCCTTATACAATCCTAAGGGTGTCTCACGTCGCACGATTTCGGCGCCCGTCTTGATGAATCCGCGTGATGGCGCCCCTGGTTGACGCGCACGCCGTGAGAGTTGCATGCGCACTTTTATCGTATCTATAGCCACGCGGGTATAGTGTCAGTTGAAGACATTTGCGCCTAGAGCCTCCGGCATAATCATGTCGTGACCAAGGGGCTTGGGAATCTGCCTACCAAGAGGATGACACACGAGAGCCTCCATCATGCCTGCACCTCCACCAGCTACAAATCCACGACGTTAGCAAAGTGTTCGTTAAGGCCGGCCTTCCCACCTCTACGCAAGGCCACACCACAGGGAGTAGTTTTCCAGTGTTTCGATACTCACCGATCAGGTTAGTCGCCGCAGACGGCGGCGTCTTCCCATCTTTACCACCTAGTTTGCTCGACATGGTCAATTCGAAGCTCTATTAACTTGGGCTTGCGCCCTTTGTAGCGCCTTTTGTACTGAATCCCAACTAGTGGAAATGCCCACACTTTTCTATCCCGCTTTCCGGTATATATATAACGCGTAAATTACGTTAGGATCACAGCACGGAACAGATCCAACAAGCTTTGTCTTAGCCTTGCAACGATTTGCTACGTCAAGGACACTTAATCAAGTGAAACAGCCAAAATGCCACGTGCAATTCCACCCGACGATGACTTAACTATATCGCACGGATTCCGATCAGGTCGGCAAATTCGGTAGGTCGTGAAGAGGTAGGTACGTATGCGGCTCAAGGGTAATAAAACCACCCAAACTCTGGAACAGAATAAAAAATATGGCGTCTAGAACAAAGAAGGCTTTGTCAAGGGGTACCGAAAATATGAGGGCAAAGGTGGGCATTCGACATAAGAAGAGCGAGCTTCCCAGGAACATCATATCCCGAGGCCGAGATCTATATAGTAATAGGAGCTAGGGGTCCTTCGGAGTCATAACCACGCCAAGGATGTCTAGACGAGCTTCAGTCACGCGCCCACGCCTCTCCATGTGCCGGGCTAGAGGCTTTCCTCCGATATAGTACTACAGACAAAGGCCATAGCTCCGCGGCTTCACGCAGTGTGGGGACAAAGGGGACGAGAAGCCACGAGCGAATGAACGAACTAGTTTAAGGAAGAACCCGAGGAGCAAGAAAAGGACCAGCGAGCTAGACATCTGATTTGCCTAGACAGTCTAGTGTGTTTTATTTTAACTTTTACTCACCACCCCGGGTCCAAGATACAATACCTGGATAGTGGAGAAAACGAGCATGTCATCTGTGGTCGGGCGGTAGGTGCCTATGGAGAGAGACAATGAACAAAGAGTCAAGGGAGCACCAAGCCGGATATGCTCGATCCTTGCCTTTTCCAGGGCTAGGCGCCGAGGTATCTGGTCTCATTGCGATGCGGCTTTTACATGTATGTACCAGGTATTCTTTCTGGGCTCCCCGGTGGACCTAGTTAGAGTGTTATTTTCATGGGCCTAAAGTGATACTTGCTAGACATCCAACACGGGTGGCCGGAAGTGACTATGCGAGGAATTTCCGGCGAACCGGAGCTCTAGAGTTTAGCACGTCGGGCCCTGGGGCTTTGTAATTATTCAATCTGTTGATTCCAAGCCCATTCATTCCCTTACTGTGAACCCATCCACTGCCCTTCTGAAGAAGGTAGCATACGAGTTCTGATCAAGGCCCGTGATTGCCATGATCCCAACCGCAGGACAAATGTATTCGAGTTGTGAAATAGGTCCTGTTCCGTGGTTTCTTTGTGGTCGATGATAGCCGGGTGACGTCGTTCCTATTGAGCTGCTAGGCCGAAGCCGGGTTAGATTGTGGAGGCTTAACCGACAGACAGCCGAGCTTGTGATTTTGCGGGGTGAGCTGAGACTACATGTACCTACATGGAGACAGACAATAAAGAGGGGGAGCTGAGCTAGCCAGCTTCGATTCCTCCACCGCGAACACCCCTGGCTGGCGTTCTCTACATTTTACAATACTTTATTCTATACTACCTGTTGCTTTGTCTACGATGGAGATTCTATATACCCTAGTATATTGAAGAGACATGATAAGGAGACCATGCATACGCTGTACTCACGTTAGGTATGAGACTTTCATCTACTTGACCTTGTAAATCCAAGAACTTGAATAAAGAACATCCGAGACTGAAGCCAGAGATGATTCTTATTACGTCGATGCAAGGTACATAAACTCATGGCCTTCAACCGCGGGCTAAGATACATGTCTATCTGTAGCCGTTGATGAAATCGGAAGTTTTAGGATTGCCGTCATTGCGAAAGATCTACACAATGACGTGGGTATGCACTTTCACATGTGATTTATTTTTTTCAAAACGAGTCAGTGTTCTAGAGAGCAAGATGCCCCAACTATGTCTATTGCGATACGATTTACGACACGTGTTCACCAAATTGGTACACGAGGAGAGCCAGACACTATTTTGGCAAACAAGTTCTTTTCTAATTCATTAAACCATTGCCATCTTGAACGGCATACAACGATGTACAAACGCCTGGGCTTCAAGAAACGCTAGTACCTGTTCTAGCTGAAGCTATGCATGTCATCATTATATGCACCCGAGCCTTTTGTCGTATTCCCCAGTATGTGTGACGCCCCAAAAATGGAAATAAAGAAAGGGTATATTCGGCGCTTTAGATGAGATTCGAGAAATGGACTGAACAACCAGTAACCTGACCGACGCGGTGAAACGGTTACTGTGAAAAAGGAATTTTAGGATGGCGTACCCCTTTCGAGACATTCTCCTGGCTCGCCCTCAAAGCTATACAGGCGCACATCTCCGTCTTCGCCGCCGCTCGCAAAACGGCTGTCACTGAGTCCGACGCAGGTCACGGGCCCGCTGTGACCAGTGAAAGTGCGTTCACACTTGCCTGTTCGTGGGTCCCAAACTTTCACTGTTAGAGGTTAGCAACACTCAAATCCATACGTTTAGAAACGGGCCACGCTTACCAGTCGCGTCATTAGCTCCAGAGACGTAACGGAGCGTGTCGACCGCGAGACCCCAAACGCCTTCGACATGTCCCCAGAAACAACGAGGGCTCTTCCCGGTAGCAGTATCCCACAGCCGTAGCGTCAAGTCCAAGGATCCCGTAAGCATATATCGAGGGGGTAATGGTCGTTCTGGATCGTTCAGAAAAATTGGACCATATGCTGCTCGTTCCTCTGCTTGATGGTTGGAGCAGTGTGGACTTGGCGATGTAACTGGTGTGACACTGCGGTTACTAGCCGCAGAGGAAGCATCAGCGTCGCGAGCACTCTCGTCCTCAAACTCGAAATCATCAGGCAGAGCCAGGACTTGTTGTACTTGTCCAACATGGCCTTCATACGTCTTGATGCACGTTCTAGAGTCTAGATCCCATAACTTGACAGTGCAATCGTCCGATGCCGATAACAGGGTACGAGACGTCATATCCAATCGAACATGGTTAACCCAGTCGGTGTGACCCCGCAGAGAAAATGACTGCTGAGTCTTGAAGTCGAATATTTTGATAGATCTGTCCATGGACCCAGAAGCCAGGTAGTCGCCTTCCATGTGTACCGTGATGACGCCGCCTTGGTGATTGAGCGTATTGATGCAGACGCCAGTCCTCCAGTTCCAGATCTTGACAGTACTGTCCAAGCTTCCACTAACAAGCATCCGGTCGTCAAATTGGAGAGCCCGAATACCCATCGTGTGGCCTTGCAGAGTCCGGACAACTTCGCCTTTCTCGATGTTCCAGATCTTGATGGTGGCATCATACGAGCCAGTAGCAAGCATATTATCGTCAAATTGGAGACACGTAACTCCATTGGCATGGCCACTGAAAGTTTTGATAGTACAGCGGCCTTTTTGCCAATTTGATCCGACCTTGAAACGGTCTCGATACACGTCCTTCCATGGTCTGAACTTCCTTTTGAGGCCCGTATCGGGATTGCAATCAACCCTCTCCTCCGTACAACGGCGCTTGGGCTGTCCTTCATCTTCACTAGTTTCTGCAGCACGTTTTGTGGCGGTCGAAGTCGGAAGGGTGTCATCGACAGCCATTATGGCGGGCGTCGGAGGAAGCGCGAGTTGGTGCTGTGTTTTCCACTCTCTCAATCGCTTCTTCTCTAGCCTAGGCAGACCCCATTGGCATTTTTCACACTTTCGCCCAATGTGTTGCTCACACATGCGGTGCCATACTAGGTCGTCTCCGGACAAAGCATTCCATCGGCGATTGACCTGGGCTGCTTTACAAAGAGAGGAGCAGTCCAGGTAACAAAGAATTTTCAACGAAAGTTCCGTTGGTAGCGCTGACATGAAATCAATTTTGAGTTGCTCGTGTACCTCTCGTGAGACTGCAGAAAGCTGGGGGAAGCAACATTGGGTAATGATACCCTGTAGCATTAGCTCTCGGTGCTTAGTAGGAGCCGCAGAAAACAATGACCAAACATTGGTGATGGCTTGGCGATCTGCTGCAGGCAATGTTTCGAGGTCCTATAATATCGAGTTAGCATATTGTGTCACAAACAGCCTAATGCCGAGCAGTCAAAACTGAACATACTCTTTGGATAAGTCCCATTTTCGTTTCATCGGCAGCCCGACGACACTTGGAATCTGGGCGATGTCTGTAACAATACTTGCTGTTTGGGTCTTTATTCTTCAGGTTTGCCATCGATGGGAGATCTGGTTTGCCTATGGGAGCATATAGAGTAGGAATATGCTCGCGGAGGAACGGAGTGAGAGATTGGCTCATGGATTGCTGAGAAATGTTGGGCAAGCGGGAGGCATCCTCCCCTGGTCTCCTCCTGTCGCAATTCTCTCGTGACGGCTTCATGCTCGACTCTTCTGCGGCTTTTGGCGGAAGTTTCGAATGGGGTTGCGGTTGCTGTGTGCGTGCACCGGGTGAAAAGGCTGACTTCTGATGCAAATGCACGTGTGAGTTATCGTCTGGGAGACGAACGGGATTGGCGTGCCACGGTAAAGGCACCAAAGGATGTGCTGCTGGCAGAGACACTAGGCTTTCCATTTCGACCAAAACAGTAGACAGATAAGAGGACGGCCCATGGAGTTGTGGAAAAGGAGGCCGACGGGAACTTAGAACGAGATATTCCAGAGTTGGGCCAGGAGGTGAAATGACGGTGTGACGGTTGATCGAGGAAGGATGGCGTGCTATTTCTGAGACGGTTTTGAGGTGTACACGTGGAGGGCGAGTCTGGGCGAATGATGCGACTAGTCACGAACGAGCAGCTGGTATTAGAAGAGGCTCGGCCCAAATAGACTTGAATTAGAATGATCAAGGGTCTTCTTTGCCTCTCGAAACATCCCTGTCCAAGATATCTTCAGCCGAGCCGCAAGTGGGAATTGCGCGGCGATTGGGCCAACGAATGAATGCACTGAAGAGACGAGACAGCGCGGCGGGAAATAACTCGACAGCTCGACTGCTTGGGTAGACTCGTCAGCTAGACTGGCAACACAGCATCGGGTTACAAGAATGGGAGCAAAGGGAGAGAGAATTGCGAGATTGGTGGAGTTGAGCTGCTTTGGGGCGAGAATTGCGACATCGCTGACTGGCTTGCACCGAGATCCCACTCCCGCTCAGTGTCCCGCTGCAAGATTTGCCCCACCACGGCTGTCGGGGGGGCAGATCCCCAGTCAGTCCCCAGTCAGGTCCCACGCACGGGCGCTATACTGCATTTGCTGCTGGCGCTAGGCGGCTTGACAGGTCGATCCTACCTACAGTACATACCTAACTAACTAGTACCTATGTACATGCCTACATATCTGCATACCTACCTACACATATTAGTACTTGAGGCACGGGCATCCACGCTGTTCATATGCAAGTCTTAAAGACATGCAATTCAATCGTGGGGTCCTTACACAGGTACATTACCTACCTAGGTAATGACTACCGGTATGGGTTTTCCACAACAGCATATGCATGTACACACATGGCCTAGAGTACATTCTGTGGGGCGTTTCCTACATACTTAAGGTAGGTACCTACGGTACTAGGCATGTACTAAACATGCATACTACTGTAAGTAGGCACCTACTATATAAGTCAGCTACCGTATTGCCTCCGCTTTGCCTACCGTACTCCATTCCTCCCACAAAACACGGACCTGGACGTCTGAAAGGGTTGTAATTACTCCAATATGCTTTGCCATTCATAGCACTGGAGCCACCAGCAGCTGGCAATATCTGAATCCTATCAGTTTCTATTCTGAATACCAACTACTGATCACCTACCTACAGGGACCTCGTCAGCCTTGTCAAAGCTGCGTACATCTGCCGGGGGCGGCGCAATAGCAGGTGACTCTGCGCAAACTTTGTGTAATCCCGATAGCCGCGCAACCGGTCGGCTATCTGCCCGCAACAGAGGCGGGTGTCAGACGGGTGCCTTACTATTTTCCGCTACCCGCTATGGGAGCACGTGATTGGATATTATGTAATTCTTAACCCCTTCTCTGCCCTTCCCCGGATTCCAAGGATTCTCGTTACGTACCAGCTATTTGGGAAGTGCGACCCTACCTACTGTGGATGGCCGGAGTACCTAAGTTTAGGTACTAAGTACGAGGTAGGCAAACAACACTCAAAGAGGGCGTCCGCTGATTCAAAGCGCATTATTGCCAAAGGCCCCTCTACTCGGGAGCTACGAAATAATGGGATAAGATGACGAGATACCGATGACGAGATACCGGCAACTATTCGTGATAAGGCGACTTTGGGAAGCATTTACTGGCAGCACCCAAGTTCGTTTAAGCACCTTGGAGGCACTTATGTACCCCGTATACATACCTACATACATACCTTAGCGCGCCAGGGGGGGGTAGGAAATTTATGTTAGATATTCTCTGGAATGAACTCACTATGTTTAGCCCATTTGGCTGACACACAGCTGTTTAGATTAAAAGTATACCTACATTAAATTATGTTAGCATTCTGACAGTATTTTTATTAGAAATGACTTTATTTCGAAAATCGTGTTCATTTTCCAACATGATTCCAACATGGTGTTGAACATCATGTTCTATAGCCCCCTACAGTCCCTACCTACAGCCCCTACAGCCCCTACAGCCCCTACAGCCAGTCAGTACAGCCAGTCAGTACAGCCAGTACAGCCGTAGCCGTACAGACCTAGCCGTACAGACCTAGCCGTAGACTTCGAACTTAGTCAAATTTCAGACCTACCTGCTATACAGACCTAGCCATACAGACCTAGCCATACAGCCAGCCAATCCAATCCATAGCCAGCTTCAAGGATAATCGCTGCAGGGATCAATTCAATCCAATCTACCACCACCACCACCACCACCTCGTAGCCCAACAGGGCACCCTGAAGGCTAGGAAACCTATCGCAATCGCTTCGTAGTTCGGGACTTTAACGGAAGGTTTCGTAGCCTTCGTCAAATACCGTAGGGGAAAAGGATTAAATAAATATTAAGCTATACAATAGTTATCCGTTAAACATAGTCATACATTAAAAATACATTTCATTTAACATATGTTCAACTTAAAAATGTAATTTAAAGTAAAAGGTATATTAAAAATATAAGGCTTTCTATATTAAAAGCAAAGTACCTATTATATTTCGCTATAGCTAGCTTTATATAGCTGTATTAGGTTGTTAGGACCTAATAACCTAGCTGTGACCATTTTCCTACCCCCCCTTGGCGCGCTAAGGTAAGTACCGACCTAGGTACTATACCTTAGGTACACTAATTAACCACCTACCTACCTAGCCCACTTGGTAGGTAAGTCGGTGCCCTAAATCCCCGTATCTAACTTGCCCAGGTGAAGCAACCACCAAGGTCGTTGTCCCATGTGCTCATCATTCGGCTCTGTTCATGACTGTACCTGAGCAGCTTCAAAGGTCTTGATGTCCAAGGCAAAATTAGTCATCCTCATCTTCTTCACCGTCATAGTGACTGGCGAGACTGGGTTCGAGAGGGTGATAACCACGTCCCATGCCGATACTGCGTTACGTCAGGATTTCCTATCACAAGTAACAAATTATGGCAGGACTAATGCTTCATCCACCACCTCGCTAATATACACTTTGGTGCGATATCTGATCGTATGCAGCACCGACAAGGCCGACAGAATCTGATCGAGTGACTATGCTGAAAGAGTTGGACCAGAGACCCTGATCCTTAGGGAGCGAAGACTCGCACCATAGTCGATTGCCTCCAAGAACCGTTGAATGCGGTTCACGAAAGAGTTGTTTGTCTCGTCCGACAGGGGTCCTAGATTTAGTTTGAGGTTCTTGGCGAACTCCCAACACTACAATTTGCCACTTGTAGTTGATGCCTTCGACTATGGGTTGAGCCACACATGACACAGCTGCATCCCTTGGGCTCGTATTGTACGATAAGTACTGCTTCTTTCGTGTGCTCCTCTCTCTAAGGGCCTTGGTTTAGCCAGACAAAGGTATTTTGACATAGACAAGTCAAATAAAAAGATTCACAAAAGCATTGCAGTCTCATAGTCTACAACTTCGTTGAACAAGCTTTTCGATCAAGCTAAGTAGGAACAATGGGATTGTATAATAAAAATAAGTTTACTTAGCGCAATAGCGGTTCTAGACCTTTTTTTTATAAAAAAAAACAATCTGATTATCAGTTAGACGAGGGCTTCACAGAACGACATCTCAGGTAAGCTGACCTTTGCTGTAACAGCAACACTCTTATTTCAAAGGCTAAAATACCACGAAAAGGTGAAAGAGGTGAACATCATCTAAGACATTATCGGATTGGACGTAACCATGTCACCAGATCGAGTCCCTAGTAATCGAGTTCCGCCTCGCCCGAAGACGCCTACAGACTACGTCCCTACGCCGATTCGTGCAAAAATAACCCCCTCAGAGACTTTCAGCCACCTCGTGAATAAGAAACAGAGATCCGCCAGAGTGCACGCGCTTGCTAAAGAGCGACTCACAAGTTCTAGGCCAACCACGCCTCGGACCCCTACTACCGTAAACTCCATTATCAAGTCCGCAAGAACCAGCCGGTCCGCTCTCAGTTCCGCAGGCAGAAATATAGCGTCCAGCCTTTCAAAGGCAAAGCCGGTGGTGGAAACAGCAGTCGCAGCCAGCAAGAAGGCTGCCGTCACAACTGCAAATCGCTTGACAAGAATGGCAACTGATGTGCCGAAAGTGGCCAAGCAGAAGGGAAAGGAGGTCGATGTATTGTCGACTCCATCTAGCTCATCATCGCAAAAATCACTGTATCATCGACCTAGGCTGCCCAAGCTCAAGATCCCCGAAGTTGATGCTGCAGTAAGAGACGCGTTAAATAGTGCATGTTCAACTGATACACAGAACAGCGAGAACTTTCGAATACTCCAAATTTCGCCCACGAGCCGAGAGCTCGAGTATGAATGGCAGAACGATGATAACCCACCTGACGTTGCTGCAGAGTTTCACAACATGTTAAGCGCACGCCGCAGAGTTCGTAAAGGTAAGTTTGGATCGAGGGTCACAAGATATTGCCGGGAGCGGCCAACCTGGCAAGACAGTTTCGTTGCCAGAGCCCATCTCGATAACCACGAGGATAGGGCGCTGTTGAAAGAGCTTACAGACGCTGTCCAGGAACAAAAGGATTACGCCGCCCGCCTAGTACAGAGAATCCCAGATCGTTTCCCCGGGCTCGAGGCTGTATCTGTGCCGGGGTCAACATTAAAATTATACTGGCAACACAAAAGCACATGGCCTAAGCAGTAAGGGCTCATGGGAATGATGGTCCATTCAGTTAATGATAGAACTGGCCGGTTCCAGGGGTCAAATATGGTCAAGTATGCGTACTCACTACTAATATAGATCTAGACTGTGATTTTGTGTCTAATCGACACAAATCTCTTTTGTTTGTTTTTTTTGATCTTTCTGCTGTGTACTTCTCAGATGCTCATGGCATGTCATATTGCCTATTTATGTTTCCTACTTGAGCAAGCCAGCTGCTCCCATTAGTCAATTGGTGGAAAACCACTGTAATTGAGATTGAATACAAAAGGATAATCATCATTAATTGAGGGCGATGAGATGCGCGCACTCCATGACGGGTTTAATGACCCCGCAATCCACAGAAGACACGGAGGTGATACAGCCGAGTTGTCACGCTGTTTAGGTCGTTAGTTTCACAAGGCACTCTTACCCGTCTGTGTAGAGCTCAAGAAACCATGTGATTGGATGACTTGGAAACACTTCATCGCATGCTGGGACACAGGCGGCTTGGCTTCACGTCAACAGTCGTTATACCAAGCCGGGTACCCCGGGTTGCCTGAATGAAAGTCGTTCTAGGCCATACAGGTGTAACAGCTGATCAGCAATAGCAATTAGCTGTGTCTAACACAATGAAACCAGGACAGATCACATATTCGGATTGGACAGCTGTCGTTTTCTGATTGTATCGAGCGTAGACTATCTTATGTTTCAACCAAACTCTACTGCATACGAGAGCTCGTGACCAGCTTGTGACCAAAATCAACTCAATCCACTGTTGTCTGCTCACTAGGTACCATGTCTAGCCGGGGTAGCAAGCATTGGACACCCCTTAGGTCTAGGCGCACTCGAAAATACCGAAGTGCCACCATTCTAATAGCTTGTAGTCTCTTCATAGTTTGGACACTGACGCACCTCTGGGGTTTGCCAGGATCGCACTTCAGCAAGTTACAGCAATATATGAATGGCCAACCATTGCGTCAACAGATTGCCAGCAAGAGCAGTTTCGATTGGAGTCAAGTCCCATACAAATACCCGCCTGGGCCTCTTACACCGTTGCCCACTGGCCGTCCCAAATCATTCCCTAACGTCCAATTCCGCCACAAAGCTGGTAATGCAGAACATGAGAGGCTTCGGAAGTCGAGGCAGCGCAAAGTTCTGGCGACGTTCATTGGCGACTGGGAAGCGTACAAGAAGTATGCCTGGTTGAAAGACGCACTAAAGCCGATCTCAGGGGGGTTCCATGATCAATTTAGCGGCTGGGCCGCGACCCTTGTTGATTCGCTCGACACGCTTTGGATCATGAGCCTCCGCGCTGAGTTTGATGAGGCTGTCGAAGCTGTTGCGCAGATTGACTTTGGCCAGTCAACTTCATTTAGAGTGAACATTTTCGAAACCAACATTAGGTACCTGGGCGGCTTGATCGCTGCTTATGATTTGAGCAAGCGGGAGGTGTTGCTGGCCAAAGCAATAGAGCTTGGTGATCTCATATATGCAGGCTTTAATACCAAAAATCGAATGCCTGTAGATTTCATTGACTTCAATGTTGCAAAGACTGGGGAGGGTTTGATAGTGGAGGGCTCGGTGGTTTCTGCTTCACCAGGAACACTATCCCTCGAGCTCACACGGCTATCGCAGATTACTGGTGATCCGAAATATTACGATGCGATCTCTCGAGTCATGGACGTGTTTTACCAAGGCCAGCAGAGATCCCGGCTTCCTGGTTTATGGCCGACATTCGTCTCCATGAGTGAACAGAATGTGACATTCGGTGACGAGTTTACCCTAGCTGGTAGTGCGGACAGCTTATATGAATACCTGCCCAAAATGCATGCTCTTCTGGGTGGCCTGGAGCCAAAATACGAGGAGATGAGTAGAAGATTTCTAGAGGCAGCTAAGGCCTTGATTTTCAGGCCGATGATTCCCACAAACGAAGCAATACTCATCCCAAGCAGCGGGAAAGTCGCTGGAGATGGCAACGTTATATTGGACCAAGAGACAGAGCATTTAGGATGCTATATCGGTGGTGTCTATGCCCTTGCTGGCAAACTACTCGGTGAAGAGGGCTATATCGACACTGGCTCAAGACTCACTCGCGGATGTGTTTACGGATACAGATCATTTCCCACCGGTATAATGCCCGAGCGGCTGAATATGTTAGCTTGCGAATCCATTGAGAAGTGCGAGTGGGATGAGACCAAATTCAATAAAGAGAGATCTAAACAGCACGAATGTCAGTCATCTGCTTAATTCCAAGCTACTAAATAAGTGACTAAGTTTATCTAGGGAAGGAACATTTGCCCCTCGGGTTCACTACCGCAAAGGACCCTCGTTACCTCCTGAGACCAGAGGCTATAGAGAGTGTTTTCATTATGTACCGAGTGACAGGGAATCCGATATGGCAGGAATATGGCTGGGACATGTTCAACGCCATCGTCAACGGTACACGCACAGGCCTAGGTACACACGCATCGGTCAAGGACGTGACCCGGAAAACCCCAACCTTGACGCAGGAAGATTACATGGAGGTACGTAGCAGCTTGGCTTGAATGAACTGACTAACGCTCAATCCAGAGTTTTTGGTTTGCAGAAACACTCAAGTACTTCTATCTGCTATTCTCTTCTCCAGATATCATCAGTCTAGACGACTTTGTTTTGAACACTGAGGCTCACCCATTCTTACGATGTAAATAATTTCATACTAAAAGTGAGGAGGTTGTATATAAATTGTTCATTTCTAATCGTTCTATCACTCTGTTGATATGTGTCTGCGATATTTTCTGAAACGTCGATAAGTTCTCCTCACATTACATCATCCCTAAGCAGTAGCGATTGAAACCTGCCTACGTCTTCTTTGAAACCTCTCTCCTATTTCCATCAGTAAAAAAACCAAAATGTAACCCGATACCGGATCACGCAATTATTGTTGGAGATTGCGGGGTCCTAGATAATGACGACTTCGAAAACGACCGCTGCCTATGTCTAGTAGGACTTTCGCGAAGGACCAAAATCTTGCGTCAAAAAGAAGAAAAGAGAATCATACACAGAATGACTACAGCAACCGTCACTTCTACGGGGTTACAGGCTCTGGCACCTCCCGGCCAGCCAGATATTTCGTATCATCCAGATCATGAAAAGTGGCAGGCTCGCATCGCACGTCGACAACGAGAAGGCAATTTGCCAACATCTATCCCCAAGGGCTTTCCAGGAAAGCTTACTGGTGATTTGGTTTGGGATGGGGAGACGATAGCGGACAATTACGACTGGACTTTTGTGTTTAGCACTGAACACCTGGCCGAGATTGACCGGGCAGTAGCTCATTTCAAAGGTATGCGAAGGCATGGACATCTGATATGACCAGTACTGAACACGATAACTAGGACTCAACAAGCCTCTGGGAGCCATCAGTCAGGAGACGTTTCCCTTGCCGACGCTGCACACACAGCTCCGCGGACTGTCGGCAGAGCTACACAGCGGCCACGGCTTCTTCGTGCTGCGGGGGCTAGATGTAGACAAGTATACACGCGAGGAGAACGTCATTATATACGCCGGTGTTTCCTCGCATGTAGCGTCTGTGCGTGGACGCCAGGATCACCAGTTCAACGGCGAGAAGGCCGATGTCACCCTGACACATATCAAAGACTTGACGTGGTCACACGATAGTAAGTTAATAGGCAGTCCAGCCTACACGACAGACAAGCAGGTGTTTCACACAGATCGTGGAGACATCGTATCGCTATTTGCGCTCGAGACGTCGGCTTCCGGGGGCGCCAGTAAACTCGCAAGTACCTGGCGAGTGTACAACGAGATAGCAGCCACTCGACCAGATCTCATTCACACGCTATCAGAGAACTGGCAAATGGAGATGTGAGTCGAGCTATCGCGCTATAATCAGAACATCTGTCATTATTCAAACAGCGTGAATACTGCTGACAGATCCCCGTAATCATATAGATTTGAGAAGGCCGACGCGCCGTTCGTGGAGAGACCGCGTATGTTGCCCCTTGAGTCATTTTTTCCCCTTTCTATTTTAGGTGTTTGTAGAGGCTTTACTAGTCTCTAAAAGCCATACACACCCCTCGGGAGTATCCATGGCTCCCACAGCCTAGTCTAGCTTTACCTAATAGCGCAATTGCTAACTCGAGCGAGTTGTAGTAATATTCCACTTCCCAGCGACGAAATCCACACCCGAGCGTCTCGCCCTCGAGTATGCTCGTCGTTACTTCGTCGGCTTCGGGGCGTTGCCTCGTAATCCAGCTATTCCGCCAATCACCGAGGCGCAGGCAGAAGCTCTCGACACCCTGCATTATCTCGGCGAGAGGTTCTGTGTAAACACGGACTTTCAGAAGGGAGATATTCAATATATAAACAACTTGGCGATCTTCCATGCACGAGACGGCTTCACAGACACGCCTGACAAACGGTATGTTACGCTAAGTCGCAATTCCTTTCTTTTATGTTGGTATGTACTGATAGTATTTCGCCTGTAGTCGGCATTTGTTGCGTCTCTGGTTACGTGATGCTGAAAATGCCTGGGAGACCCCGCGGGCTCTTCAACCGCAGTGGGATCGGCTCTACAAGGGTATTACTGTAGAGAATGAAGTGCTTCCGCTCGAGCCGTATATCCGTAGCAGCGCAGGCCATAGGCCCCGTTGAGCACATAAGTCACCCAAAACTTAGCTTGGAATTCGTGTCTACTGCTCAATATGGTGTCGTGCTGCGGAGAAGCGAACAGCAGGTGGATTGGGGTCTGTCTATTTGTGTATTGTGATTTGTTCTCTACATTTACATGAAATATATATTGCAAACTTTGTGAAAACTATTCAAGCCGAACAAAAACGCCCTTCTAGTGTTGTTGCTTCTTGTAATAAGGTGCTGTTGTACCGGACCTAATCAAGAAGAATCTCGTAGTGATCTGTTGCAACGCGAACCGGTTCATCGCGGTTACCGTATTTCCGCCGAACCAGCTCGAAGATAATCAGACCTGCGCTGGTGCTTGGGACTTGGCGAATCGTGGTCCACCAGAAGCCTCGATATAACATACGTACTACTCCTTTGCCTTCCGATGCAGCCTCTGAGGCGCATTGCGCCCATGTTTCTTGGTATGCGCGATAGTATGCCCTTAGCATCCTGAATCTCCGCTTTGACTTATCGGGAGTAGATATTCTGACTTTCTGTGCCTTTGCATCGAGATCTTCCAAATGGTCCCAGTGCTTGTTCTGCACATAGGTCAATGGGTGGAGGAGGACTTGTTGGGCGAATGATGCTCCAACGCCAGCAAACAACAAAAACATAGGCTCAATAGCATAGTGAGGTCGGATGACAAGAGGTTTGTTCTCATCTTGAGAAGTTGGGCGTTTTCGCGCGAGGATGTCAACCATATCCCGATTGAGCCCGCTGTAATACCAGGTAATAAACTTGTAGTAACCTTGCGCTTTCACATATTCGAATGTGCTGAAGAAGATGGCGCTGCCAAAGCTGTCTTTTATAAATGACAAGCCCCACCCAGCAAAAACGCCTCGCACGCCGATCTCGCGCAACTTCTCAGCAGAAAATGACCATATACTCCTTGGTTTACCACCGGTTCCTTGAACAAGATCCCGGTGGTCGTACCTAGCCTGTATGGCATCTAGGGGAGCGGCAACTAGACTCTGAATGCTCCCAGCCAGGAAACCCGCAGTAAAAGTATGAATGGGGTCTGGTGGTGGAAACACACGACGGGTTGACCTCGAACTTTCTTCATGAAGTGCCCCAAGGACTTGCAAATAGCTGGTGTATAGGAGAGCACCGACGCTAACATTAGCTATCAGGGGCGGTAGAATCTGTTCTGGAACGACACTCCAGCCATGCTGCCGAATCACGGTCGTAAGTAGTCCCGGCGTTGTGCCACGGGCCCATTGCCAGGCTTGTTTAAATGCCAAGCCAAGCCGGGATGACGTGTGGTCGTTAGCGACGGCTTTTACAAGGAGTTCTGTTTGGGCCTGATGGACACTTCTGGCATAGGCGAGATAGTCAACGCGCGTCCGGAAGAAGGCCTTCACGGGAGCTCTAAAATAAAAGGCGATGGCCTGAGCGCTCAGTGCACGAACACCAGCAGCTGATGCGGCTGTTGCAGCATTCTTCCTCGACGGGTTCTCGAGAGCACCATCTGGTGGCACGACTGGAAGGACGCCTCTATATAGGTTGTTATGTTGGCTCAAGCGGACTCCGTCATCACGGCCCGACGGCATTGTTTTTCCAGGTCATTTCGAGGTCGTGATACCGTTTGGTGCAGACTAGCTACAAACTAAAGATTGGTTGGACCTTGCGCTTGCGAAGGAGATCTGCCTAAAGACCGCACGAGGTATTTCCTGCGCCACAAATCCATAATATTTACCAAACAGGCGGGTCCGGTACCCGTCCATAGTAGTAGACTTGAGCCACCCTCGTTATATGCATACTGCCTGATAAGGGATATTGCCAGGTGCCCATGCATCTTTCGTCGCCCTGAGGTTCGTGATACACCGTTTACCTACTTAAGCATACAGTATACAGCAAAAACCCACCGGACCTATCTTTGCAAGCAATTCAGTTTCGCGTCTACTTATACTCGGCGGCATTTACCACATGATGATCTATCATAGGTACCTTCACACCGAGCTAAGCTGTTAAATTGGCACGAGCTAGTCGTGGCAAAGGCTTTGAATACCTTAAAAGGGACTCTGCAAGATATCGTGGCTACCTAGGGTCTGTTTTGGTACAGCCACTTCCTACCTTGTTTCAATACGGCCCGCCCTTCTTCCTGGTAATCAGCTATTGTACCTTACCTACGGTCTGACGCAGGTTAGAATCGGTCGGCAGTGTGTTATAGGATGCGCGTAGAAACGAGCAGCACTCGCGTTCAATAGCTAATACACGTTGCCGCCCGAGCGCAAGGACTGGATAGAGTTTTTCGAGATGATGGAGGATCTGTTGGTGTTAAACACGCCTACACCCATGGATTATGGCGGTTGACGACATGCGGCCCAGTCACGCTTCGGTACATATCTAGAATCGAGCACTCGCTGTTCTAGGGGGTGTGTCGATGGGCTTGAGGTTAATTAAGGACTCCTTGATGTGATACACAGTTTTGGCCATCTGCCAGATGACTCAAGGTATTGTAATCCACTGTGAATCACTGATCCTCACATTGACCTTGTCCCGGTGAGGGCTGTTTTGAAGCCCGGCGGAGTACTCCAACATCGCATTACTTCACGTTGGTCGACTGCGATAATGTATGGAATCTGTATGACGGAGTCAGAGTGATGATCTGAGCAGATATTTCTTGTTGCGAAAAGGTGAGGTATTAAGCATCGTCGCCTTTACTTCATCAGGTCTTGAACTGAATTGCAACAATAGAGTGCAGGGAATGTGTGACGTGATTGAAGATCTAATGGGATCATCATGGGATGAGCAAAAGAAATTTCATCTGTGACCCCGAGTAAAGAGGCCGAATCTTGCGCCGATCCATAGCACCTCATGTTGATTTCGGTCTCAGAAAATTCACTTCACAAATGTATTCACAACATGGCGAGTGTTTACTACATTCCAAGGGCCAACCATTCATGTTCTAAATGGGAAAACCCCAAGACAACTTCTACCAGCTATTGAAACTAGTAACAAGACATGATTTATGTCATCTTGAGTCAATCTAATATCTAATAGACGATCAAGGGATCTCATTCTTGTCGGGAAGGGATGATCGCGCACACGCGTCGTGTACAAATAGCTGACCAGCTTCTGCAATTGGCTATCAGTTCTCGTCTCCTCAAAGTTCGTTCATCTATCTTCTACAACTTGCAGTGTCGGCCCTTGTGTTGCGTATTCTATCAAATCCTCCATCCCCGACGCAAGAGAAGCTTTACAGAAATCATGCAGTCGATTATTGTTTCTTTTGCTGCGATTCTGGCTGCCACCACAATTGCCGGTCAGTTGCAAGATCTCTATCATATTTCGTCTCCTTTTCTACCATTCGAAGCGATATGCTTCTTTCATTTGGAATGAATGCATCGCTCAATGTAGACTTAGCAAGCTGACTTTGACTGCCGCAGTGCCCGTTGCGATGATGAAGCCGAGACAGATCGGCGATAATTCATCTCCTGTCGACATGGTCCTTTCGCAAGTTGGAACACATCTTCCTGGTGCTAATGACAAAGCCCTCAAGACAAACGGCACCGCCAAACCCAAGGATCCGCTCAGCAGTCTCACCGGGCTTACTAAAGGGCTTGGACTCTAGTAGGTGCCCTTGAAACACTCCCATCCGTCCGCAATGAAAGCGATTAACCTTTTAAAGATTCGGCGAAATTCTTCTTCTACTTCACCAAATTCAATGCGGCGTCATGTATATTTCACAAAGATGGCGTGTTTCATTGCACCTGGGTGTTCTCGATTTTAGACCGGATGATAAGTACGTTAATTGAATGGGGTTGGTTCTACATTATTCATAATTATAGTTTATTTCATGGTTTTGGCAAGCCATCTTGTGCTATATTGGCAACCATTCTTCTAAACTCCGGTCCAAGTGTATCAATCACGACAGACACGTCGGGTGGTATGGTTCTGGTGCTTTCGTACCGTTCCGAAGTGGCTGTCTTCGTATCTAATACTTCGGGACTGCCCTGCTCGTCGGTCTTCCTTGCTGCTCTAATGCCTTTAACATCTTTCCCTGAGCGAAGCGGTCCATTAGGCTGTGATGGAGTTATAAGTGTCTCATCGAGAAGAGCCTGCCATCGCGATGCGAAAATCCCAGGACCCGGCATATCTCCTCCACTAGTCGGGCTACTCCCATGTGCAGCGTCAATGATCTTTTGCATTTTCTGTTCCGATAGCTCCTCAAGTGTTGCAAGGTGTTTAGAATGGGCGTCGAGCTTCTCAAGAACAGCGTTTCTCTGATCCTCCGCAAGATTACTAAAAGCAACCCGGAGCCTTGGTTTTACGTCAGGTGTGAAAGGCTCTTCATCTGCTTCAGCATTGGATTGCTGCCGGAATAGCTTGATAGCACTACCCCGAATGAAAAGTTAGTAAACATGATTCAAGATAATTCCTTTTGACGTCAAGATGATAGACAGGATCACGAAACTATTTGCTGAACGGAATATGAGAAGTCCAAACGCGTACTCTGTCATCCAATCCCTCCATATATCCCTTAGATCTGGACAGCCACCACAAAAGTCGTGAAGGTATGCCCACAGTAAGTGACGATTTCTAGCTATGAGCCCCACGAAATCCTCAACGGTTAGCATCCTTGATTCTGAGCTGTTCTCGTTTGTTTTAGGCTTGGTGGTTTTGATGAAATCTGTAACAAAAGTTTCTATCGCGTTGAGATGTTTCCGGAGATCTACATTCTTGTGGACCACGCGAATCATGGGGTCGAGCGCTCCCAACGCTTCCAAAACGATAGCCGTCGTTAGGTCAGGGGCAGAGTTGCACAGAACATCTACTATACGCTCTCGATCCCTAATCGCAAGTTTAGCTGCATAATAATCTAAACATAAAGCATGTTGACGATCAGTCAGAGACTCCGCAAGTTGCGTGTTTGTAGACTCGAATATCGCAATAATGATCGATATCTGATCTTCCATACTTTTCTTCTGTACCGCCTTACGTTGAAGTCGGTCCGACGCTAGATGCTTATCGATCACTCCCATGTGGTCGTTGGAAATGCTGTCTTTGTCCGACTTGATCTTATCAGCAAGCTTGCGAAACTCTGCAGCATCCCATTCGAGAACTAATGAGATTATCCTAAAGCTCGTTAGATCCGGGCCATATTGATATAATCAGCCAAGAATTACCTTTGCACTGAATCCCGCAAAGTCAGCAATCTCACAACTCGGAACACTAGCGGAGCAACTCACTCAAATTCATTCCGTCAGCAGCATTCGAGGTCAAACCCATCCAATTCGAGATGGCTCCTATGCTGACTTTGGAGAGAAACAGCCTACTCATTCCATTGATCATGCTCGCTGCGTTGCCGACACGGAGTGTTTGACCAATCATAGTGTATGGAACTAACCTATGTATGTTCTCGATGAGCTTGAGTAAATAAGGGCCCTCTGGTGAAAGAACAAATACTTGATGAAGAAACGTGGCAATATGAAGGGAGGCATATTCAACGGCCCCTTTGAGCGCAGGAGAATGTGCTTCGAGATCGTTGGTACGGGCAAGCTGATCAAAAATTTCGTGAATCAGATTGCCGTAGACAAGATGACATATGCAATCACGCCATGAATCCGCAAGATCTTGAGCCTTTGCTCTGTCGTATTGCCCGTGTAGGTTCGGCAGATGGTCACATGAGACGCCCGAGAGAAGCCCCCTGGTAACTGCCGCGTGGACAACGGACGCCGCAGTGGCGAGTCGCTTTCGAGTGCCCAATGTGCCCTTGTCATAGCTATCGGATAGATCAGCGTCCCCAAACCGCTTCATGATGCCCTTGAATTTGACCGGCCAGAACTCGGCCGATAGGTCTCTCGCAGCCGGTGCTCTCAAGATCAGTCTTGTGAGAAGGAGTTGGAGCAATGGCGATGACGACAAATCATGTGGTTTGGCTGGACGGCCATCTTTCCCGCGATCAACGAAAGGCCACCCATATTGCTCGATGGCCTGGGGACTTTGGAAGCTTTGAGCCTCAGCATATGTCTCATGATGGACCAAGATGTCCAGCAGAGCGCGAAGCTGCGGGGCACTCAAGCCCCCCGGCTCGGTCATTTTGGGGTTTTAGAGTGGGAATGCGCCGGTACAGTATAACACAAGTAACAAAAAACGAGCGCTATGGCATAGCCGGCTATTTACCCACGTCAGAAGGTTACCTAGTAACTCAATTGATACCTACATATGTAGGCAGGTAGTTAGGTATCTAGCTGGGTATCCGGGTTATATGGAGTTGGAAATCTGAGGTCATCACAAACATTTGACGTCAACGCCATTGTTTCCCTCTGCGAGCTGGTGGCCCAAGCTCTGTAGCTTACCTACTGTACTATGTACTTCCCTACAGTAGTTAGCTAGGTACATCTAGGTATCTAGCTCGTACACTAGGTAGGTACCTAGCTCCTGTTACCAGTAGGTAGGCAGTAGGTAGAGGATGTTACCGACACGTCACCTATGTTACCTACCCTAAGTAGGTACCTATGCTAGCAGGTAGTATAGTGCACACACCGTGTCGGCACTATGAAATGTTGTGCTTGTCGGCCAACATCAGACATCAGTCACTCCACGCGCTTAAACTACCGAGCTACGTCTACTTTCAAATCGATGGCAGGTAGCATATTCATGAATATGCTCTATTACATAATGTTACTGTATTATAACGCGGGCTGAGGGCTGACCTTGACCACGATTAGACAGACTCTTACCATCACTTTCGAGGCCCGTCGATACGTCTCATACAAGCGACGGCTGAATAGCCTCATTCTCCAACACGAGCTGTGTGTCTGATTTCTATTGGGTGTAACAACCGAAACCTGCAGATATGGTGTCACACGTACAAGAGTGCTCGGCGCGGTCATCTTGTGTAACATACATGGGACCATATTGGTGGTTGTTCACCCGCTAGTTCCTCGAGCCTCCGAGTCGGATCGTGGATTACTTAATTTACGCTGCATTAAAGTATCTAGTGGTCTCCTTATATGACAATGGATCAGGCGTGAAGTCGGGCGTTGAGAAGGTACTGTGTAATCAGACCAGGTGAGAGATGGCTCCTCAGAAGCCTGCCTCCTGCCTACACGGGTAAGCACGTCTAGCCATAGTCTGACGGATTTGAAGCGGCCGCGTACGCATTATTGAGGACCTACCTATCGTGAATACTTCGACCGAAAGTGGGCTGGCCATATTGTAGTAGTCGTTTATGCTAGATTAGGCATTTGAATTAGGGGTTTACACCAACCTCGAGGGAAACCTTGTGCGATTCCATCCGAGTCGGGCATCTTTGCCCCACATCCACATCTACATCCCGACGGATGCCATATCGAGCCACATGTATCTACCTAGCACATGTAGGCGTCTTTGCGTAGATAATGCTGATCCGGCCTATCTCCCGACAACACTTTCCTCACTTTGGTGGACTAGGTAATGTATGTGATCGACGAACGCCGGAGAAGCTTCTCATAGGAGTGGCGAATATGGAAGTGGTATCTATCACCTCCAGATATCACATAAGAATGGTGCTGTGGCATTGATTAGTTGGCAAATCCGTTGATCCTTGGTTCGCGGTTGATAAAGAGATGGTTAATCTTGACCTTGCAGCAGGATATCGATGACCGAGCACCTCTGTTCTTGCTTCTTCCTCCCTTTCTTTTTAACTGCAACCACAGCAGAACAAGAATCCACCTGACCGGGTTGCTCGAGAAACCACATTCCACCAACGACAAAGTGGCGTTCATTCGGAAGGGCTCTGCAGGCAGACCTGATGTTAGCAAGGTATGCAATCCCATCTGCCGACCTCGGCAGATTATGGCCCAGATCCGTCTCGCTTGGCACTATATGTAAATTCGAAGAGTGGGTAGTGTCCCCAGGCATATCAGACAAGGTCGGGGTAGGAGTCCAGTTGGTAGATAAACAGTTGCCGCGTTTAGTGCAGCAGCATCTTCTTCACCTTTGCTTACACATGCACGCTAGCAACGCCCGTCGCGTAGTCACCTTCGTAACGATTGCTTCCTTAATCACTTCAAGTACTCTCGAAGTTGATAGCCAAGGTCCCAAGAGTTCTCTACAAAAAGCTTGACATGGTCAAGCTTTTGCCAAGGGTCGGATGGCGTTGTAAAGAAGAGAAGAAACCTGCCTGATACGGTATAGTTGACTGTCGATCCAACGTTGCGACTTGCTATGTCAGGCATGGAGCGCATAATATCAACACATGCATTTTGCAGCCTTCAGCTTCCTAGCTATGAGATTGGCTGCCTAGACGACACGAGATGGAATCTCCTTCCTTATCGCATCGTCGGAAGTGCCCGTTTGGCGCTGGACTTGGCAGGACTACTCAAATTGGAGATTGGCCAAGATATGTCGAAATAGAGGCATGCTGTGAATGGACGGATCATTTATCCTGCTATTATGGTGCCATTCGTTGTCTCATCATGGAATACTTAAGGGCCCTATCACCCGCGTTATCTCACCAGATTTCAGCAGCACATGTTCTTGACAGTCACCGAGTAAAGTGTACGGTTAAATCTGGTTCACCATGGTTTCACATATCCTTCCTGTTGCCGCCCTCGCCGGCGCTGCTATGGCTGCTTGCCCTCTCTCCGTTGAGCTTACTGGCGCTACCGGACATGTTGCTCAAGTGGCCGTGACAAATACCGCCAACGAGGCCATCACCGTCTTCAAGGGTAACACTGTTCTCCTTGATCATGCCACTAAAGACTTCGTGGTGTCCGACGCCTCTGGCAAGGCCCTTCCTTTTGAGGGTAGCTTCGTCAAGTACCGAAAAACTGGTATTGCCTCCAAGATGTTCCAGACGATCCAGCCAGGCGAGACAGTGAATACTGAAGTCAACACGGCCACTACTTACCGCCTCGCTGGTGTTGCAGCGGCCAAGATCAATGCTTTACAGGGCTTCCACTATGTGACGGGCAGCACCGCCCCCACGTCATTGAAGGAGACGAAGTACTGCGAGGCTACTTCTAACACAATGACCATAATTCCTGATCAAAGCAAGGTTGCTGAGTACGTAGTAGCTGGCACTATGGAATTCACAAAAGCAATTAGATTAGTGAGTTCTAACTTGGCATCAGAGAGCACCTATTGGCCCGCGCCGAACCCGTCGTCAACTCGCGCATTCAGAAGCGCAGCGTCAAGTACAGCTCTTGCAGCTCTTCGCAGACCTCGAGCTTGCAAACGAGCGTCAACGACGCTATCTCCATGTCTCGCGCCGCTGCAACCGCAGCTGGCACCTCGGCCGCTTATTTCACTACCTGGTTTAAATCAACCTCCGTAGCGTCTAAGGTCAAGAGCATCTACACCGATATCACTGGCGTGCAGACGACCTCGCCCACAATTTCTTGCACTGACACATACCGTGGTTGCACTGACGGCTCTGCCCTATTATAGTGAGTTTTCCTTGATCCATGCATTGGACTTCCACTCATATGAAGCGTATGAGTTCTATAACTCGTACCAGAGCAATACATACCCTGAAACAATCCCAAAATTTTACTTCATAATAAATGGCTAACCCTGCTTTTACAACAGCACCGTTCCTTCAGCAAACGTGGTTGGTAAGTTTGAAATTCCTAAATCATTTATCATTATAGCAGGACTTAGAGCCATGGTCGCTCCAACTAGTCTCACCCTGGCTCCCTCACGGTTTCCTTTCCTCCCACATTACAAGACGAAGCTAACATGCTTAGTTCCCTGTCCTAACAACGGATACTGGGACTTCCCGGAGTTAGCATCGAACTGTGCCGACGATGATTACGACAAGGGCGGCTCTATCCTCCACGAATTCTCCCATCTTGTAAGTTCCCTCATGCTGACCCAGCAACCCATCAGTTCTGGGAAATTAGTCTTGTGACATTGGCCTGACACTTATCCGCTACAGTACGGTACGGATGACTACGCATACGGCCAGGCTGCCGCCAAGCAGCTTTCGGCCTCTCAGGCGGCTGCTAACGCCGACACCTATGAGATTTACGCCGGTAGTGTACGTCTTGGTGGTTGCAGCAGCTAGATATATTTCGATAGGTATATACAATAAGTTGTATACAGGATTTTCAATTTGAAAAGTGTTATTAGAGTATAATTCGTTCTGAAACACCCCCATAGTCATCTGTGAGCACGTAAGCCTGTAAAGTATCGACCAGTCAACGAGCCTCAAAGACTATGAAACAAGGCTTGGTGAAAATAGTCAGTCTTATATCAGCATAGGCTATATACTTATTTTGTTTCATACCAGCGTAGGACGGATCGCCCCGTGTAAGACAGTTGCATGAGTGGGGGAAATGTGCAATCCAGCCCGTTCACTTGGTACTCTAGCCCTACAGTATTTGAGCTTTACATGAGGAAGAGATGTGCGCTCTATAAACTAGACTATTCATATCTAAGTAGGCTTGACACACGGCAGACACACGGCATGCTCATCTCAATTGGCCCTAAAATAACATCATGCTATCGTCATTGTTGTCATCAGCGCTTATCTTACTCCTTGTCTGGAGCTCAAGCAGAGGCCTCGTAATAATGTGAACCCAGCATGATCTGCGCAATCGCAGCATAATACGAGGGTTTCTAAACCTCGATATTGCCCGTTAACCGAATATCTCGGCTGCTTGCGCCCAACCATACGGTGTAATTCCCCGCCTGAATAGTCCACGCCTGCGCAACGACATCCCACACGCTGAAATCTCGCCGTGTCAGCTCGAAACGCACAATTTGCGTCTCATTCGGTAATAGTAGCGATGTCTTGTTAAAACCACGCAGTTGCTTAGGCGCACTATTCGGTATACCGAGATACAGCTGCGCAACCTCAGCCCCTGAGTCTGACCCTGTGTTGGTGATCTCTGCCTCTACCATGGCCACAACCTCCCATACATCGTCGCTCGTCGGGAACGGATATTTCTTGCCCACGCAATTTGACAGTCCTGGGAGGGGATTGATAGAAAGTGACGAATATTCAAACATGGTATAACTTAGCCCAAACCCGAATTCAAAGCGTGGCGTGATATTCTTCGCGTCGAAGTCTCGGTAATCAACGTATATGCCCTCCGTATAATCACACTGGGGGCTTGTATCGTTCGGCGAGACAAGTCCACAAGGCTTATACACCGAGTAATCGCTCTCGTTGCGAGCTAAAGTGTATGGAAGTTTCCCCGAGAATCCGGCCTCCCCATAAAGGAGTTTAACTAGGGCCTCACCGCTTTCTTCGCCAGGAAGATGCGCCATGATAGTTGCGGTGACGTTGGGATGTTCAATCCATTGGTCAACAAGCCTGACACCAGCTGCATGGATGACCACAATTGTATTTGAACACTTGGCTGCGACATTTTGGACGAGCCCGTCACTGAAATCATCGTGCAGACCGTCCCGATCCCACCCTTCCGTGGCAATGGCGTTTATGAAGACTAGACAAGCATCTGAAGCACCGTTCACGTCTGGGTCGAAAGATGTAAGGTCCCAGTTTACCCAGGTACCATCTTGACGAGCACGATGTTGAATGGAGCTCAACGGCTATGGCATTGTCAGTTACCTTGCAAACTAGGCAAAAGAGCATGATAAACTCACATCAGTGATATATGCCGGGCCGTTGGCGCCAGCCCTCCCACCTGTAACAATAGTTCCACCTTTTGCTGCCTGGTCGAAGTGTTCCTCGGTGCCTAATACCGCTTGGCCCATTTCTTGTGAAGAAGTGTAACCGAGCTGGAAAAGGATATCGGTATTTTTGGTTGCAGGTACAGTGGCATCATAGCCAAACACAGAAAGCATTACAGGGCTTTTCTTGAAAGGTAGTGCGTCGTTGTTTTTCACTAGAACATGTCCAGCAATTGCTCCTTCCAAAACGATGTCTCTGGACTCCGGAATACGGGCATCCACTGGATCATGAGGTTGCGTGAGATTCTTCATTCCTTTCCCTGGTATCGGGAAATTGTCTTGGCCGACAAGATACCATGCAGCAATGATCCTGCCCGGATGTCAGATGAAATAGGATCAACGGGAGTTAGAATTTTCACCTGGTTGCCATATCTGTGACTCTGGATGCATCAACAGTCCCATTGCTCACGGCATCGGTGAGGTTGGTACCGAAGGAGCCCCCTGACGGCATTACCATATCCAAGCCAGCATTAGAACTGTTCACATTGTGCTGGGCGTTCCAATCAAGTACTACGAAACCGTCGAACTGTAGCTCCGTCTTCAGTATTCCGTTCATCAGCTTGCTATTCATACAGCCGTAAGTGTTATTGATTCTGTTATATGAGCACATAACCGAAGCAGTCCCGGCCTTTACACCATCCACAAAAGGCCAAAGATAGAACTCATGAAGCGTTTTATCATCAATGTTAGAAGATTCAGCCTCTACTCCGAAGTAGGGGCGCCTGAACGTCTCTTGCTCATTGCCAATAAGGTGCTAAATGGGACAGGATTAGCTAAGATGATGTACGCGAATGATAGAGAAGGTACCTTTAAGGTAGCGATGACCCCAGCCTCTTGGTGAGCTATAATGGACTCAGAAACAAGCTGCCCAGAAAGATAGGGGTCGACCGAAAAGCCTTCCCAATTCCTGCCCCCAAGAGGTGTTCGTCCAAGAGGTCCAGCGTTAGGTCCCAGCAACACATTGACTATATCTTGTTAAAATAACGTTCATCAGATACAAGTCAGGGGCCCTCAGACCCACCTCCTTTTGCCTTGAACTCTTTACCCATATAAAGTCCTCTTTGGTAAGTCAGGTTTCTGTCCCAAGAAGCACCCACGTGAAGAGCTGATGGGAAGGAGGTAACTAGATCCGTCGCTCTCACCCCGTTACCCGCATCGTGAAGGCAAAGACCAGGCCAATTCAGTCTGGGCACGGTTCCTGTGTTCCCAGCGCAGGTATTGTCCGGGACAGCGAAGCCGCGAGTAATATTAGCTCTCTCTTCCAGTGTCATTTGACTGACGAGGTCTCTAGCACGAGCATAGGCGCCGGCCCATGCTGTACCAGCACCCTTCCCGGTAGCTTTGAGAGAGCGTCATCAGCGTGTCTATTCATTGCAATTGACGCGATACGATTAAACTCACGCGAGGGATAGACTAGGGGAGACTGTGCATATTCGGATGTGGCTACGCCGCCGTACAGTAGCACTTGGAGTGCCGAGAAGGATATAAACCGCATCACGACACGGGCATCACTTTCAATTTAATATATCCACCTTGAGGTAGAACGAGAGCAAGTTATCACCCAACTCTGGGATAGGCGATATGGCTGACTTATTAACGATTGAAGGAGGTTGGTTTAATGCTCCCAGGTGCATGGCGGACTTGGCAGTGACGAAAGTCGGTGAAAAGCCACCCGAAGAGATCGGGCAGCTGCGGGGCCGCGATCGGGTGCTTGCAGGCTCATAGCCCCGCTCACAGACAATAGCAATCATTATCTAGAATATGTCGAGGATTTAGTTGAATGGAGGCTATTCTCGAATGATGGGGGTGTTTCAATATGGCATGTGCCTGGCAGGTTGTAGGATGGTCTTTAACAGACCAGTTTGATTAGAACGATGCTACCTAAAGGCCACTTTAAAGCACGTGGCCGACATGATTAGCCACTCGCAGGCTAGACCATTCCCTCCCCAACTTTTACAGAAACCAGCTTCGTCATTACGTGTGTGACCTGTTCATTACCTGCCTATAGCATGTCTCTTTCCAGACTAAATTCCCTTTGGACCTGCAACTTGCAGCATGTCTCGCGTTCTTACACCCCGTTTTTGCCTCGGAAGCAAAAGCGGATGACGGAGTGAGCGCTAGACATATGTCCCAGTTGATGGCGTGCGTCTCTGGGTGAGGAATGTCACGATGATCGACGCCAGACCAAAGACGGCGGCTAGATATCCAAACACATAGTCTGCTTGTACTTCTTGGCAACGCCCTGATGTATACGAATCGACTTTGTTGCCGCCACCCGAGCCAGCATTAGGGCAGTATAGTTGATTGTCTATTTTGTTGCATCCGCCATTGAGCAGCTTGTTCGCGAACCGCTCAGATCTCGGTCTCGCCGACGAGGAGGTGCAGCTAGAAACGGGCTTCAGAGCTACCGTCAAAGCCTAAATGAGTCAGCGTTAACACGGTTCTGCCAGGTGGGAGAGATTGAACTCGTCGAGACGTACAATGGCGCCCGCTAGGTAGAATAATGATGCTAGGCCGTCGGCGACGATGACACCGACTCGAGGCACCTTGTCGATGATCATGGCTAGGATGGCAATGGCAGAAGCGACAAGGCCAAAAGCGCCAGCAAAGCTGTAAAACGAGGTTTCAGCTGGTGGCGATCCGATCACCTGTTGCTTAGCCAGTGTTACAGACAGACCCAGGACTACAGCGCCGAAGATGACCTTGAAGTGCTGATGGTTAGCGCGCCTATCATATTGCCTTGAGAGTGTAGAAAACTCACCAGAAAGCCTCTCAGCGCGATCGCCGCGATGTTCAGCATGATGAAATCCTGGCTCGGTCCTCGAGGTGTATGATACTATTGCAGGTAGAATAAGATAATGAGTTGGTACCTCCCCGGTCCTATCGAGTCTTCAGAGATGAACCATTAGACAGCGACTCGTGTTTTATTTTGTGCAACTACAAGAAAGAGAGAGGACAAGCACGGGCACCAGCGCGAGGTAAGGCGACCTTATAGGACATGCCGACCCTAGTACTTATGAGTGTTAGGGGCGCGGGTTGCAGGAACAGATCCTCTTATTGGGGGCTATGTTTTCTCGTTGGCGGCAAGCTCATATAGTGCTGCACATTTCTTAATACTGCTACACTACGGGGTACCACCATGGCCCTTTTCTTGGGTGCTGCTAGGATTTGGCGCTCATCGCACATGCATACTGCCTGGACATATGTCCTTTTGAGTTTGTATACCATGCTAGCAAAGTAGAGGCTGCCTCGATATCTGGCACATATGCCAGCCACTGTGCAATATCTAACGAGAATAGCAATAGCTTCGCTAATGGTTCTACAATCGTCATTACGAATAGAGATAGAAAAGTCAGATACAGAGACATAAGTGCCGAGGTCCAGTCCAACGCTGATATCTTCAGTCGTGAGAAGAACCGTGTCTCCAGGCAACCAAGCCCTTGTGTCTGCCTTGCTGTAAGAGTCATCATCTCACCCGGATGGCCCATGTAACATGCCACCATGCGCCGACACGGCACCCCGCGTCCGGGACCAGCGTTTTATTGGTGCGTATGGATCTTTCCTTTCTTCGACAAGGCCGGCGCTGTAGCATTCCTACTGCTTACAGGTCGTTGCAACTTAGTTGTCGGATTGTGAGCACTACATACATAGTATCCAGCCACCGGCTGCTGGGAAATTAGTCAAGGATCGCCAGGGCTCATAGTGGGTACAGAGCCCACACAGCTAGGTATTTAGTACTCTGTATATGGCACCAAGGTTGGGAACTGTATATAAGTTTCTAAATTTAGGATTGCTCGCAGTCATTCCGATCTAAGTAAGACGATCCAAGATCCTATTATACTAAGTACGTAAGTATGGGATTGGGGCTGTTGGGGCTTAGGTAGGAACAGATATCGGTCTGTGCCGCACCCTTGGCGCAGAAGCTTGGAGAAGAGGGGCGGCAGCTCTGCCGGGGCCGGGGTCCGGGAGCTGGGGCTTGGAAAGGCGACCAGTGAGCAGCGCTGTTTGTTGTTTACAGACTACCTAAGTAGGTATCTGGTGCGCGTACTATTCTTAACCGAGGTGAACGAGCAAGTATGTGTCACGGGAATATCCTAATCTAACGAAGAGGTTTGGACTTGCTCTCCTTGAGACTGATAAGGTCTAATATATTATAGCACGTGAAGAGTCAGCCATAGCCGCAGCGCTACAAGTCATCGAGAAAGGCATCAACTGACGGAACTCGTCAGCTGAATCACTATGGTTTATCGGTAATGATATCCGGTGTCACAAGTTGGACCTTGCACCCTGTCTTCCTCCGATAGATACTTCAGGCCTTCTCTGACTGCTGGTAGTGAAGTCCATATCTATAAATACAAGTTAGCATTTTTTGCCTAACACAATCTCGATCAGTCCTTGATACACTGTATCAGATCTAACAAGCGATACCCTAGTGATAAGGGACTCTATCGCTCTGCACTCACAGAATTTCCATGTCAGTCGAATTCGAACAGGTTGCACACAATGACAGGTATATAATTGGGAAACTCCTAAGTGTGTGATCACTCAATACCTCAAGAAGTTGCCTTGGAATTGAGATGCACATAAGGCGACATCGCATCTAGATTGAGCAGGAGCGATGGCTATTATTCTTCCCAGCCATCGCCAGCACACGACATCCAGTTTACTCCAACAAGACGCAAACCGTGTTTTTCTGCAAACTCTGCCGGTCTGAACGATCGCCGCTGAACAAACTCCTCGCCACCAACGGCTTCCTTCGTTACACTGAATCCTTCAGGCTCGCGATACAGTAAAAACAGATACCTATGCGGTTTCGAACTATACGACGTTTCACATTAGACTACCAACCCCCCCCTCATTCTTTCAACAAGGGGCGACGAAGATGTCTTACTCATCTTTCGGCCCAGGACCAAGATATGCCGTCAACTGCGACGCCGTGGCGACAGCATCCACGCTATGCGGCCGCAACCCGGACAGTACCCAGTGTCTCCAGAATGCGAATTTGGGTTCGTCCGGCGTCGGCGCGTCGGGGTCTGTGAATATCAAGCCGTAGGAGGGGTTCTCGCCCGCGTCCGCCGCAGCTGTGAACACAAGCGTTGGCGCCCGCTTACATTCCCCGACGCGGAGGAAGGTGCCTAGTTCTACCGCTTTGCTGCCGAAACTGACGTGTAGACTGGTTGCAGGGCGAAACCCATCAGGGATGAGGCCCGCTGCTGACCCAGGTACTAGATTCGCTTTTGCGAGCGATGCCGCGAGCGCCGCTTGGTGCTCGTCGAGTGATATTTTAAGATCTATAGGACGTAGCTCACTGTTGCTGACCAGTCAAAGAAGACGAGGGGGCTCAGTATAAGTGAACTTGTTTTCATGAACTTACATCGGCATTAGCTTGTCAAGAAGGAAATGCATCGTAGGAACAGTATTACTGGTGGAAAATCATACCAACGGTGGATCGTGCCTCAATGTTGGCCTTCTTGGCAGCGCTTCACATAGCAGCTCTATTCACTAGACATCTGATAGCTGTAGAAATCGCTTCAGGTAAATTCATTTATGGCAGATCATCGCTTATGATCGATTACTCATAGTAGTGTTAACCCCTTATGAGACCAGAACCGATAGGTAACCTGGTTTCACTCCAATCATCCACCATTACTCAGGTCAGCTCTGAACGGTAACTTATTTTACACTGCCTGTTAGATAATCCTATCAAGATTGCCATCTGCATAGTTAATGCTGCAGAAGCTTCTCAGCATCGCTGATCTCCTTCTCCACATTAACGCCGTGCTGCTGGCCAAGCCAATCTCTTGCTTTCTGCACGATGAGTTCCCAGGTCTCAGCGTCACGAGCCATATGCTTCGTTATGAAGGCGATAGCTAAAGCCGTGGCGACTACCGCATCCCGCGTTCCTAGGTTTGGAGTTGCCCCTAGGGCGGCAAGAAGGTGTAGATCCCAGTCCCAAGATCCATCGGACTTTTGTAGTCGAACTATGTGGTACAAGTCAACGCCACTATCAAGACCTCTGCGGATTGAGTACGACGCCGAACTTTGAAGACGGGTAGTTGCGGGAGGCGTATCGATTCTGCTAGGTCCGAGCACTTCAGCTTCTAAACCAAGAGAGCTAGAAAAATCAGCCCTTGTATCTATACGGCATTGATAAGAAGGTGTCGCTAGGCAAGCCATAGCTGCTGAAGCTACGAAGTCACTATCCGTAGTACCATCAGCCTTGCTCTTGCGACAAACGGAATCTGGCCACGCCATGTAACGTCCTGGCGTATTACTCGAATAGAGATCAGCTAACGCTTGGAAGTCCTGGTGCTGGACTATATCTGATGGGTCTTGTCTTTGTGCCAGATTTGAATTTCTAACATATGTACGTGGCAGCTGCGCAGTGATGATGACAGCTTCATATTCAGCGTCTTCTTCTACAGCGAGAAATGAGGTCCACTTGCCAGCGATTTGGTACTTCACACCAAGACGAACAGCTTCGCGCTCCACGATCTCTTCCCAATGGCAATCGTACTTGTTCTTGATAAGGGTGCTATCTGTTTTGTCCGTAGCGGATGAAAGCCAACCGCCGTTTTTCTCGAGTTCGGATACGGCTTTCTTCGCTGCCAGTTGGTGAATAGTTTCGCCTTTCCCAATATCCTCGACATTAATCTCAAGCTCAAGGGGCCCATCTGAGCATGTTGCGCGGAGAACGATGGCTTCAGGGGTCCTGTGATAGGTGTCCGGATCGAGCATCATGTATACTGTTGTGCGTGAGAAGGAATACAGAGCAGGAATCTGACATGGTGCCTGGATTATAGAAGGTGAAGAAATGGCTGGTAGATAAGTAAAGTTGTTGCTGCTTGTTTCAGGAACCGTTATAGCCGTGTCACCATCAGAATCGACATCGCTGAAGAAAGAGGTCGATGTTTTCGGCGCCTTCTGACTCATGACCGTCGCTGGTGCTGTGATATTGACCTTGGATGCCTCCCCAATAGACTCGATCATCTCGAAATCATCATCTTGCTTGTACTTAATTTCCAGGCTATAGTCGTCGATATGTGGAGTTAGCGCTCCTTTAAGCAGTCGAACCATCTTCGTATCAATTCTTTCTCCTTCAGCGACAAACTGACTAAATCCATTTCCAGCTGTGGCTATACCCTCAACAAGCGCCGTTGAAGCTCCCGAGCCAATTCCTAGAGAGAAGAAGCGGCATTTGTAGTCTTCCGATGCCTTTTTAACCATGTTAAACAGGCTTTCTTGGTTCCAAATTTGCCCGTCGGTCAGTATGATCACATCGAGGAGCATGTCACTGAAGCGTTGAGCAATCGTAGCTTGCACTGGGCTGCGCATCTCGGTGCCTCCTAAATTCGCGTTAAAAGTGTCTATATGATTTAATGCCTCGTTCAAGGTCGTGTCGTTATAAGATTTACTTCGCCGCCACTGTGTGCATAGAATTGCATTAGTCCAGAGTCGAAATCGTAGACATATTTAAAACTGACGAATGATACACGAGCATGGCTTAGGTGTAATAGGAGGATAAAGGCTTGAATACACACCAAGAAGGAATGAGTGCTCCCAAATGAGCAAATATTGAACTTGGTTCCAATGGGAAGAGACTTGAGCATGACCGTCATAGCTCCTATTATCACTGAGATATTAGGGTTAGCAATGATCCGAGAGATGAGATGATTTTTTAAGAAGCGATGCGGCTGGCATATAGAGAAATAAAAATGACCTCGATGTAGAGAGAGTTGTACTATCCATCTTGCCTTCCATACTACCAGATCGGTCGACTATGAAGACGATTTCACCGTAGGAGGGCGTTATGTTGAATCGAGGAACCAGTGTGGCCATTAGTGCACGCTGTTTGGGAATAGTGGCATGAGTTTCTAGGAGAGCCTTGGGAGAGTTTGCGTCCTTAATACACGCAATGAAGACGAAATCCCTGTCAAGAAAGGGAATATCAAGTGACAGTGTAGCAGAGCCGCGGTTAGCCATATGTGCGGTAGTTGCCATGCTAGTCGTACGGCCAATGTTGATAGCAATAGGATGACTAGAAGATTGGATTTTCTGGATAGAACTTCCCTCAGGACTCTCAAAATCCACAACCACTCCAATAGCATCAGTAGGCGTGCGCAGAGTTGAAGAAGGGGCCATATCGCCAGGGGTCGGTCCATAGCGAGGAGCAATGGATGACGGGATGGTAAACCGAATGCCATTAGATTCGGCATCATGTCTCAACTCCCCTATGTAAGTGACTTCGACTATCACTGTAGCCCCGGCTGGAATACTACCTAAATTCGTAATGAAGACATCGGAAGCTTCTTGCAGCTGCTCTAGGAGACCCGCCTTCGTCCCCTTGTCGACTGCGTTACGATATTCGCGACGAGCTTGTTGTTTCTCCTTAACGCTTCCATGTATCTGGACATCGCCGATGGTAGCCTTGAATGAAACTACAGTTACGCCATCATAGAGAGGAAAGGAGTAGGCTGTTGTTTTTAAATGCTCATTGGTTCCATTGTAAAAGGTCTGAGTCAAAATTGTTCGCGAAGCGACGTCCTTGATTACGGTATGAGCCTTCATGCCAAGTTGAGGGAGGCATACCGGTTGGCTGGCTTGAGGGCTATAAGGGTTTGGTGGTCTAGCCGAGTGGTACCACAAACCGCAAAGCGGTGCGGAGTAGTTGATGCTGGACATGCTGCAGACGGCGTTCATATGTTTACACGCGGATGGTGAGCAGAGAATAAGAACTGAGGAGATTGAGATATGGTTGATTCACAGGCGGGTAGAGTAGGTATTTATGAAGATTGGTTGCCTTGTCGAGTCACCTAGGTAGGTAGCCTGATAAAGCAACAATATCCTACCAAGGCAGCCTGACTTTAGTCTGATATGGCATATTATAGGATGTCTTTGTGGTGTTTTGAAGTTGTGCTTAGACACCCAGTGTGATGACTTGATAATGATGATGACTGGCCATTGTGTTCAGAGGAACGGTGTTACTTGCCTGTTGTTGAGCCATGGAAGGAGCTGAGATGCTCTACACCGTTTTCCAACAAGAACATTGCGCCTTTGAGGTTGTAAGGCAGTAGAATCCTTCTCATTCATGCCCAATAACCATGAATCCAACGTGGACATATGATTTCAGGATCAATCGGCTTGATACAGCAGCCTAGAAACCGCCGTCCTTTGACCCAAGCACCTACCGGTATATACCCACCTACATAGGTAGGTAGTCATGGTCAATTACCAAGAGTATCAACACGCATGACGACGACATGTTTATAGTAGATTTGACTGAGAGGACCAGTACCTACCTAGGTACCTACCTGGTAGTTGTCAGGTTAACAGGGCACGAGATAGGTGATCTTATGCTATTGCCAGCTCGCTATCAACCCGCACTTTAGCGCTACGACAGCGCTTGTAGGCACCTACGCACTCGGGTGGCCTTGTCCTCGTCGGTCCTGCCCGGAGACGCAGCTAGAAAGAGCTATGCCTTGTCCGCCTTTGCTGCCTTTCAGGCGTTTGGCTGAACGGCAAGACATTGTATGATTTAATAGATCAAAAAGACAAAGGCACCAAAGGACGCAGGACTTTGACTCTCTTGGATGATGTACTATACATCGCAAACTACCTACCCACCTACCTATTGTGCTTTTCCTGTCTACCCCGCATATCTGCTTCGTCGGCGGCGATGTCACGGAACGATGACATCACGACCTGGTGGGCGAGTTGTTACGGTTGTTTGAGGCATATCGCCACAGCCAGCTACTTGAAATTATACAAATAAAATGACCGTGACTGATATCGAAAGTCCTCAGCTTAGTCTTCAAAGGTTCGGTTTTGCATCGCGAGAGGGTACTTAAGCCAATAAGAAGAGTTTTGAAATTATTGAAGGCAACATGGCAACATGGCAACAAGTACCAACCCGTGCCATGTACCAGGCGATGTAGTTCCAGCAGAAGACATTGCACTTGAGACAGGTGCCTCTCTCATACAGGTAACGCAATCCAAATACTTTAATGGCACACTTTATTAGAGTTCCTTTCTGATATTGGGGTAGAATTTCGAGCCGACAAAGCAGCTCTGCGCCCACCTGAACGCCTTCCACACATACGCTGACGAGCCAGGTCGATATGTCGAGGCCAATCATTATTGCGCTCATCTGACAGAGGGTATTCTCTATTTCTATGACACCCACCCTTCATGAACGTTAGGATTCAATTCTCAACAACTTAAGGATGCATTGGTATTCATGGATCTACTGACATAACACAGATGTTCGCCAATGTATTCTCTACGATAGCCCAGGTCCCAATGCTCGCTTGATTGGGATTGAGTATATGATCACACCCAAGCTTTATGAAACGCTCCCAAGTGAGGAGCGGAGGCTCTGGCACTCCCATGTTTACGAGGTCAAGTCCGGTATGCTAGTCATGCCCGGACCAACGGCCCCAGGGCTTCTGCAAGCGTGGGGGGTCGCGGAGACTCAGGAAATGAAGCACGTCATCGGTCTCTATGGCAAGGTGTACCATCTCTGGCAGACAGATAGAGGCGACGAGCTGCCTCTTGGAGAACCCAAGTTGATGACAAGCTTCACCGCCGACGGCCAGTTCGACTTTGAGGAGGCTGTGGGCGATCGCGATCGAAGATTTGGAACCGATTACAAGAGGGCGAAAAAATCAAGAGAAGGCATTGAGGCCCCGACCATACACGGGGATGCTGACCAAGCTTGGAAGCAAAGAAGAAATTCAATGTGATGATGAAGGCGTATTGTATTTAGTATCTTTCTCTAATGTTCAATATATTCTTACAGCTGTGATATAGTCCTGTTATTGGAGGTAATAGTATATGGCTACTTGCTTTCAAACTACAGGCTGACAATGACAACGTTGATGGCGTTCATTCATACTCTGTCGAAGGGGTTTTCAATACCCCATTCTGCAAATAGATGGCACGGGAAGTTACAATAGGTACAATCTTAGACTTTTGTTACATTCTTTCGATGTGATGTCCCCTTGAACAGCAGGGCTACTGTACATAGAAGATGTCTGTATTACGCGGGGTTGACTGCAACCCCGCAGCTAGAAAATCGCCTGGAGAGATTCAGCTGTTCATATTTGCCGAAAATGCATCCATTACTTGTGTGCATAGTGCGTCATCCGCTTCTCGGAATGGGTATACAGCGGTATTGCTGATGGGGTATGGGGCGGTAGATATATACATCGATCCCAAAGCCAGAGACCAGTGTTGGCATGAAGCTCAACTATGCACTGATTAAACATTAAGCATCCAAGAAAGAAGAAGATGGATGCAGAGATTGCTGAATTGAAACAGGAGGTCTCACTCCTCCGTAAGGAACTATCGCGAGTGTCAGACGAGGCAGAAGTGCGCAAAGTACACTTCAAATATGGCTACTATCTTGACAAATGCTTATACAATGAAGTAAGGTTCCCTTAGACTATCAATTTCAACTGACGAGTTTCTCATAGCTATTAGGTCGTGGACATGTACGCAGACCATCCGGATGCCTATGTCGAGTTCCTCGGGTCACGATACCGCGGTAAAGCAGGCATCAAAAGATTATACAACGGCCGATTCCAAAGCACGTTCGTTAAGGGCCGTAACGGGCCTGTCCACGGGTTTCTCCTTGACCATATCATGATGCAGGACATCGTGGACGTGGACCCAAGCGGCACCCACGCTTGGTGTCGGATGCGCGCCTTGATGCAAGCTGGCACGCATAAATCAGTGCGTGAGACGCACCCGCGAGGCCACGTACAATGGTGGGAAGGCGGCCTCTACGAGAACGAGTATCTAAAGGAAGACGGTGTCTGGAAGTTATTTCGCTACCGCTACTTCCCATTCTGGCACGCCGAGTTCGAGACCGGCTGGTCCCTGACAAAGGAGAATTACGTGCCCTGGCCCACGAAGACCTACCCTGAAGACCCATGGGGCCCTGACGAGATCATCGACCAGAAGATGCTGTGGCCTGATACTCGTGTCGTGCCTTTCCATTACCCTCACCCTGTGACTGGCAAGCGCGTCAGCGACGATGACTTGCGCGCCCCTAACTATGGCCAGGACTCTTCCGAGGCCGAGCCACCGTTGTCTCTGGCTTTACCGGAGGGACAGGGGAGAAAGGGAGAGGGGAAAGCATGGAGCAACGAGGGCTCGGTCAGGGTTCTGCCTGAATTGGTGGAGAACCCTTGACCATGATGGTCATGAATACATAGCCTAAAGCGGGCAGTGTTGGGGAAGAGGGGGTTTCTATGCGACGCAGGATTTTTGAAGCGGTAGTTGGAGAATCAAAGCGAACTAGTGGTAGGAAACACGTTGATATTTTTCAGTCATCTACGGCAAGTTCAATAACCCATGTGAGACCCGACCGTAGCCTGCGTATAGTGACATTCCGATACATCTCGGCATGATAATAGGACTTTGCAACTGCCGAGTACTCAAAGTGGGATAACAGAATTCCCGTTAAGACTTCCGCATTTCTCCTCGTTGATAGTTCATCAGACACTCTGAAAAATAGGCACGTTCAACCTCACTTGCTCGCTCAACAGGTCTCGAAACCAACAAAGAACGAAATATACGCAGTTTATGATAGTATAGTGCCGGGTCCATACTAGCTTGAAGCCTGCATCATGGCGCACCTAGAGGCGCTTGCGCCTGAGATATCCCTATATCCCTATAACAACGGGAAAAGGGTCGGCGAGAGAGTCAAGTTTCCCGATACCGTGGCTTTTTCATCTATGAATAAGACGTCGCGGTTCGAGGGAGACGTTTTCAACTTGGAAGTCACCGGAGAGATTCCACGTGATATAAATGGAACTTTTTACCGAGTGCAGCCAGTAAGGAAAATGAATAGGATCTCAAGATAAGGGAAAAGCTAATCTGGGGGCGAAAGGACCATCGATTTCCACCCCTTTTTGAAGATGATATACATTTTGTGAGTCAAGACTCTATATCGCCCCCTATTCAGGGAACTCAACTCACAGTAAGCCTTAAAGAATGGAGATGGTACGTAGTAAGTATCTGGGTGGAGTGAGGACGTTCTAAAGGAGTATACATTACCAGGCAGCGTGACAGCCATTCGTATCGCCGATGGACACGCCGACTTCAAGCAGCGCTACGTGCGGACAGACAAGTTCCTCGCGGAAGAGAAGGCGCGGAAGGCATTATTTGGTCGTTATAGAAATCCGTATACCGACAACGAGAGCGTGAAAGGCGTGATCAGGACTGTATCCAACACGAACATCACCTTCTGGCGTGGCATGCTACTTGCGAGCAAGGAGGATGGACCACCGTTCGCAATGGACCCCGTGACATTGGAGACTATCGGGCGCTACGATTTTGAAGGCCAGATCAAAACGCCTACGTTTACGGCACATCCCAAATTCGATCCCGATACTGGTGAGATGCTGTGTTTTGCGTACGAGACTGGCGCTGACGGCTCGGACTGCGGTGTTGATGTGGTGACCTGGACCATCAACGCTGATGGTATGAAGACCGAGGAACTGTCATTTAAAGCTCCATTTGCTGGAATGATACATGACTGCGGCGTTTCGAAGAATTACATGGTCCTCCCACTGACACCTATCAAGATGTCACTTGATCGGTTGAAGAAAGGTGGCAATAAATTTGCATGGGATCCTAATGAAGATCAAGTATATGGCTTAGTCCCACGGCGCGGTGGCAAGCCCGAGGATGTAGTTTGGTTTCGAGCAGACAACGGTGAGTCGCGAATCCAGCCTTTAAAGAAGAAGGCAGAAGGGGGACCGGGACGCCGGTTTTCCCTTGAAATGTCCTTCCTACGATATGTCGTAATAATTGACGGTGACTATGCTAGGTTTCCATGGTCACGTAGCTGGCTGTTACGAGAATGAAGAAGGATACGTAATTTTCGATTTGACTGTCGCCGATGGCAATGTCTTCTTTTGGTTCCCACCAGAGGGAGAGTCACCAGACTTCAATCAGCGAGCTCGTCTTAGCAGTCCGACGTGTCGGTGGATATTTGATCCAAAAGCGAAATCCGGCACAAGGGTCAAGCCATCCCTGCAATGGTCGACGAACGGCGAGTTCTCACGAATTGATGACAGAGTGGTGACAAAGAAGTATAAGCACTTTTGGCAGTTAAGGGTTGACCCGACTCGGCCTTACGACTTTGCTAAGTGTGGACCACCAGCAGGCGGCTTGTTTAATTGTATGGCACATTATACGTGGGACTCAGAGGACGAGGGGAAGACAGGAGGAGAGGATGTTGTGAGTAACCTTCACGACCAATGTCTTCGCTTGATCGAAACAATACCACGAATACCCCCTCTTTTTCTCACAAGTTAATACTGACCAACAAAAATGAAGTGGTTCGCAGGACCGACCGCCACATACCAGGAGCCTGTCTTCATACCGAAGGATGGTGGCACTGAGGGAGAAGGCTACCTCGCAGCGCTCAAGAACAACCTTGACGAGTTAAGGAATGACGTGGTCATATGGGATGCGCAGAAACTCTCGGCAGGTCCGCTCGCTACACTGCACCTACCATTCAAGCTTCGTCTTGGGTTTCATGGCAATTTTGTTGATCACAGAGATATCGAAGCGTGGCAAAGACGTAGAGCTGGTGAATTGGGGCCGGTGAGACCTGCTGATAGTCCACTTCCATGGCAAGTAAAACTATCCAATGGGGACAGCAGTGAACCTGACGATGGACTAAATGGACATGATGTGAAGTTATGATGTCAACTTGAGAGTGGGCTGAGGAGGTAGATACACTAGTATAACTAAAGGGCACACAGTTGAGTTATTGGCATGAATAACATTAAGCTTATGCAATTGTCCCCTTCCTGTGCACTTTCCAAGGATCATTGATCTGTCTTTTATAAAACCTACAATGAGGTAAGGTAGCATCATCATTTGGCGATTTGAGTTTCGCCTACTATCAGGCTAGATAGGTGTATAATCTTCTAGATCAAGTCTAACAGCGTAATGTTATTTGATCATAAAATCATCTCGGATTTTTTAAGGCAATCGATGCGTATGAGATCATATTTCAGATGCAGATTTATAGTAGTACACGACACACTAATTGTGAGTACGGGGAATGACCTCCAAACAGTTCGAATCCAGCCCTCTCTTGGGATAGAGAAATCTACCTCTTCAGAAGCTCTTTCTTAGATGGAGATGTCGGTAGAAGTATGCATGATTTCATTATAGTTCCCGCGGGTAGAAAGATCCAGGTTGTGAGGTTGAAGAAGGGTAGTAATATGCATGAAATACCATGAGAAAAGCGCCTCGTATCAAGGGTGGCGCAGACGCATAGAAGCCCGATAGGTGTGCTAATACTAAGATTAAAGGCGTGTGTTGGCAAACGAGAGATCATAGAATATGGAATATTAAGTGATGATGAAGAGGGGTCGTTAGGGGGTGTCGGCGATTGTCAGGCGATGCGTACCAGTTCGCCCATAGGATTCGACAGAGGTAGGTCGTTGAAGATTTGGATTTCAATACATTATACCTAATTCTCATTCTCCTTAGTCACACATATCAGCTGAGTAGACAGGACTAAATACCTTTACACTTTCCTCAGAAGATGGCGGCGGATGAGACGAAGCCGAGAGGTCACGGATGAGCCGATCTCCAGTAGCTTAGACTGTCGCGTACTCGACATACATGACAGGAAGACGCTTAGTCTTTGAATCTCTCGGTCATCCTTCCCTTCTTCTACGACACGATTGAGCTTTCCGTCGTCGAAAGCGATACCGTGCCACAAGAGAACACCAAGTATCTGTGCTTTTTTCACAAGGGCAACGGTCTTGGAGTCGCGAACATTATCCGGAATCAACAGCATGAGATGATTCCAGAATATTTTCCTGAGGTGCCCAGCTTCTGGGTAGTACACGAATCGACCGTTCTTGTCATCTTCGCCCAGAAGCTCCTCAAGCCCGTACATTCCGACCCCGAATGGTAACCATTCAGATTCAGCCCAATCTAACAAGCCAGTCAGCTCTCCAGAGCATGCATTCACCATTATATTTGCGGCTAAGAAGTCGCCATGAGTAAAAACCCACGGTAAGGCCTCGATTCCAGATATTTCGCCGAGAATGGAAGAGGCAGTTTGACGGAAACCTTGGGGAAGTGAGGCACTCATAGACACTAAACGTAATGTAAGGCTAGATCCCACTGTACGCTTTTCGTCTTGCAGACTCTCAGCTGGCCTTGCGTTTCGCAATGCTAGCACTTGGAGCTGGGCGAAGTCTCGCACTAGTTGTTCCCGCGCCGACCTCTTACATGACATTGCTCGATAGTCCGCAAGGGATATACCCGGAAGTCTCCTCATAGAAAACACATGCAGATCAGTCCCTGCGAGCTGTCCAAGATACTCTGTCTCTGGGGCCAGGGTTTTGAAGACATCGCTGGCCGTATTCGTCATATTAATGTCTAGTTTGTATGCGGATGGGCGGAATTGCACCACAGTCTCTTCGTCTGCAAACAAGGTATACGAGCAATAACCCTGGAAAGGTGCCGGCTGAATAGGGCCTAAATAACGCGAGCTGGCGAAAGCATCGCAGTCTACTTTCACTGTTGCCGGTAAATTGCAGCGATCAAAAAAGGGCTCTAGGTAGACGCCCGAGTCATGGGATGAACTTGCCATCTTGCGAGCGATTTCAGGATGTGGCCATCTGACAGATTGTAAAAGTGCAACAGAACCTGCGCATTTCTTTGCAGCATTATCTTATACCTCAGCGTCCTAGGTTCGAGCCGCCTATAGAGTTCAAGACTGCTGCGAAGATGCAGGCCATGTGACAGAACCAGTGGATGAGGGGTAGAATCTAGGTAGGTAGGTTGATAAGCTCACCTTGTTACGCATTTCGAAGGATTGGAAACCATCAGATGCATGGCGTAGCCGTTCCCGAGGATCCCCGCTTCATCTGCACGCCCTCGGCGTTGGTTGGAATAGTTCTTACACTATTGACTGACACAGCTGCGTGCTCTTGGCCTCGATAAAGTACGACTTGGGTTGTGGCGTTGCAGCATCTTGGGTCACCAGTTGTCATGAGCAGATCACTGAGATACTCCCAACGCACCCGATGGGCAGCGTGGGGGTAGCCGCATTGTTCAATGCATGATACTTGTGAGCGTCTGTTGGTATTCAAATACCATCTAGGTATCACCGGGGCAAACTCTTATACCGGACAGCCTATCAGAGGTTGGTGAATCGCGGGCGCGATCCCGGGGCGCGCCGTGTCACGTCGCTGACCAAGAGTAGTTACTAATATTGATAACTAAGAATCATGTTTCCAACCTTTGTGAGCAAAATCCACGAGGTTTCCTACCTCCTACTAAAAAGCAACCCAAATACTTGCGAGAACGAGCTGAGAATTAGAGCTCCTCTCCTCTGGGCAGGTCCGAGGAGTGTCGGCGATCTTGAGAGTTCATGAGAAGGCAACCAACGGTGAGTGCTTCAAGCAAGGGTAAGTACCTATGTAGCGGGACGCACCTACTGCTACAGGTAGGTATGCAGGAGGGGACATAGTGGTTAGGTACCTGGCTGTAGGTAGGTACCGGTACTTACTTAGGTAAGTAAGAAGTAACTGTAGGTCCCGTTAGGCAATGCCAAGTTACTAAGTAACCTTCGGATGTTACGGGCTACAGGTTTCCAAGCTAGCAGAACAGGTGAGATGAAATGATGCCAATCGTGCGCATATTTTCTTACAGAATGAAGTTATTCAATTCACTAGATGTACCTCGTGTTGAGATCTCATAGAGACGGTGCGCGTGCTTTCCTACATAGCCACAAAGTGCCAACCCGTAGCTCCCTCAGCTGCCGGGGCACATTCCTCAAGCACCTAGGTATGAGAACGTTTGGGATTGCCCTGCTGTTATGCCTAATGCTTCACTTATATCGCTCTTACCTACCTGTTTCTATACACGGGTCGTCAGCGTCGTTGCAAACTCGAAGGGCGTAGAAGAATACGTGATATATAATGTTGTCAGTCGGAGTATACCTTGTGCTAGATATTCCTATATAACCATGCCTCTACTCCATTCCCTACCTACTAGCGATATTCGTGAGACTAAGCCAGCCTCTATCTTTTCAACAGACAGCGGATTCAGACCTGCTTTTCACCCGGCCTATCCCATACTTATAGCACCTTGAAACACAAATCGCTTCGTGTCAAGCATGCCTTGACCAAGTATTGGTATCACGCGAGTAATCGTGCTAATATGTCTACATCATCGTCGAGAAAGCGCATCATTGTATGCTGCGATGGAACCTGGCAAAATTCGTAAGCACTCCTAGACATTACGTTACACGAATGCTCATGACCCTAACATAGGGACAACGGACATAATAAATCATCTAATGGAAAGTCCAAATCCAACCTCCAAGTGCCTTCGAACGTGACCCGCATCTCAAGGTGCTTCAGGAGAACCTGCTCAGATGGAACAGTACGCCAACCTTAGACTTTAATTCGGCCCCTCTCTCTCTCTCTCTGCGCTCAATATCCATTAATAAGTCCAACCTATATAGCTAATGATATGAATACTGGCTTATCGGGTATGGACTCTTATAGTTCCAAATCATATATTACCAATCCGGAGTGGGCTCGAAATTGGGGCTCGTAGCTCGGTTACTCGGGGGCGCCTTTGGTACAGGCATATCCGAGGTTCGCTACAGCATGAGTTCTTATTCTTACCATAGTACTAACGAATCTTAGAACATCCGCGAAGCCTACGCCTTCATTTGTGCTAACTATGTCGACGGAGACGAGATCGTTCTTCTTGGTTTCAGTCGAGGTGCTTTCACTGCAAGGTCGATTGGAGGCATGATTTCAGACCTTGGACTCCTCACTCGCGTCGGCCAGGAATACTTTTACCCTATATTCAAGGACATGCAAAACTGGTCTAACGAAAGCTATGTCGACCCTTTCCCGACAACTCCATTCACGAACAAGCCTAAAGGCGAGAATGCAGCTTCGGTCTATCGCGAACGGCTCGTCGAGGTATGGGTCCGCAATTCGTTCAGTAACCACCTTCTAACCTTGCTCCAAATGGCAGAAAGGGTACTCTCGCGTTAGAGGGAACAACGGGAAAGGTGCCATCATCCAAGTTCGAGCAATCGGTACGGCTGCTTACATACAATCGCGCGAATTCTGCTAACTATGGAAACAGGTGTATAGGATACCGTAGGGTCTCACTCGGTAGTGCGTGAAAGCAGTTGATTGACTAACGGACTATCTACCTATCTAGGTAGGATCTCTCGGTATTCCGGATATGAAGATCCTGTCGAGACTCGGCATCAAGCGATGCACACATGAATATGTCTCCCTCGGCTTGAATCTAGTGGACATTGAGCTAATGATAACTACGTATCAGTTTTACAACACCCATCTTTCGAACAAAATCCAACATGGATTTCACGCGCTAGCCTTAGATGAGGCGAGAGGGCCGTTTGCGCCGACTCTTTAGGAGCGACGGCAGGAAGAACAGGCCACATCTGACCTACGCCAGGTTTGGTTCCCGGGAAGCCATGCGAATATCGGTGGCGGATGGCCAGATCAGGGTGTTGCTGATACCACACTTGCTTGTGCGTTCTCTATTTACAATCCATTTTACTAGTTCCAGTTTAGCACTGAATAAAGATGGGAATGAGCTAACACATCGTCAGGGATGATGGATCAGCTCTCTTCAGTGGGTTGCGAATTCAGACCTGATGCGTTGGAAAGGGCCTTCGAAACCACCATGAAGTACTATACAAATCAAGAGCCAGAGAGCGCCTCGCATCACCGAAAATATCGGCCACCAGGTTGGGCCGAGAAATCCATCTATGAGTCGAATAAACCGGTACGCCCATGGTCACTACATTACATCCAATCCGCAACTGGTCCCCTTTACAACTTGGTAGGTAGTGTTACCCGTGCCCCAGGGATGTACAAGAAAATCAACCCCAAAGACGGCCGCCCCCTGTCGGAATTTCTAGAGGATACGAATGAACGGATTCACCCGAGTGTTAGGGTGCGACTTGCTTGCGAAGGATTGGGTCCCAACGACTCAGACGTTTGGCACTGCCCGTCCCTGCTCCAGGTGAGTTATCTAGGGCACCAGTCTTTCAGGTGACTTCGCGGAATATAAATATAGAAGTCATTGGTGGAACATTGATTCTTAAAGCTATATGCATACAAACCCAGTCCCAAATGTAGTCACTACGACCATGATTGCTGATTCAGAGTTGTGCAGTACTGGAGACCTAGACGAGTTTCCGCTCAGTTCTTTGATCCTATCTCTCGAACGACAGACTGGGGGTCTGCAAGCCACCGGGACGATAGCGAAACTGCAACTCAACAGTCAAGACAAGCTGGAAGCGTGGCAGATACGGAGACGATCGTAACAGAAAGCCTCCAAATGCTCAGCTTGGACCCTTCTGAAAGATGGGTGGTGAGTTCTTCCCAGACCCATCCCTCTAAGGCTAGCATCAGAATTTGAAAAATTCCTGCAATCTTGGATATGCTAGGCTGGCTCTGTTGTAGCAATTGTTGACGTAAATTACTGCAGTGGGAATACGTGGGACCTGAGATCACTGCGCCGACTATCAGAACGATGGTGGAGGAGAACCTAGGCCCTTACGAACGAAGGCTATTGCACTTGGCGGCTGGCAAAGTACATGTCTGTGAATATGCAGAAAAACAAGATATCAACAAACTCAAGGCTTTCGAGCTTCGGGGGTTCATCAAGATGATGAAGCGGCTGCACAAAAGATGGCACTCCAAGGAAGCTGCAGCAGCCAGGCATGCTCGGAAGAAAAAGGATAAAAAGTAAGACGCTCAGGGACGGGTTAGTGGAGACGTTGATTTGGTAGGCTGTATAGATTAGACCAGAATCCCTACATCATATACTTTTCCCACGCCATGTTATATGCGAAAGCCTTTTGCTAGACAAACCTGATTGTTGAGTCCAGGTTGCGACGACATACCCTTGAATGCTTGCTCGAGGCTATCACGTGAAGTACCTAGGCAGCAACTGATCCAGTTGTGATGAGTGGATTGGCGGTGCTGAAACTTAATACCTACCTAGGTACTCAACAAGAATTCGGACTATCAATTCAATAAGCTGAATAACTTTCCCAGGTTGTCAATTGACAGGACGCGCCAACTTTCTTTCCATAACATGTTGTCCATCTTACGCAAGGCAAGGTTGAAGGATAAGGAGATGCGAATATTGATGCTGTAAGCTCACGTCGCGTTGGCTCAGGTCTTCTCTTCCACTGCCTCCCCGCCTGCACAGGACCGCCATGTAACTTTTATGGAAGACCATTACTGATGAGTTCAACGCTAGGGGTCTTGATAATGCGGGGAAGACAACGATTGTCAAGAAGATAATGAACGAGGATGTCAACACCGTCAGCCCGACACTAGGCTTCATCATCAAGACAATTGACTACGAGGGGTGAGCGTTTACTCTCCCATTGTTTAACGTTTTTGCATCTACGCATAATTCCCTGTTTGCCAACATCCAATGATCAAGCACTGTGAACGACTGACTAACCACTACATGGACAATCATCAGGTACAAGCTGAATATCTGTGAGTCTGCACTCTAACGACTTGCTATTTGGTGCGTCCATGTTCGGGGGGAAATTACTGATTTTCATTCATGGCTTAAGGGGATGTGGGCGGTCAGAAAACCCTGCGCTCATACTGGCGCAACTACTTTGAGAAGACGGACGCCTTGATCTGGGTGGTGGATGCGACGGATCGGTTACGCATTGACGACTGTCGCGACGAGTTGCATGGGCTGCTGCAGGAAGAGGTAAGGCGCCATCCCATGTTGAACTACTTTCGCATATGTCTCAATTTTCCTCTTCAGATTTTAAGATTGCTAACTGTCGTTCGTGCTCACGTCATCCAGCGACTCTCGGGCGCAAGCCTTCTCGTCTTTGCCAACAAGACGGATGTCCAGGGCTGCATGGATGAGACGGAGATCTTGCAGGGTCTGCAGCTTAAAGCAATCCGCTCACACCGGTGGTATGTCTTGCGATGTAGCGCCATAACAGGCGAGAATCTACGGGAAGGACTTGCATGGGTTGTAGAAGATGCGAAGGCAAGGTTGTTCTTGTATTGATACACAAAACATATGGGATGCAGCCATCTCACCGGAATAACCTTTGGATTCACATTGACAATATGGACACACGCGACAAGTCCATTGAACTATTTCGTTCCCTTACATGTAAATATATGTGCGAGGGAGAAAAAAAGGTGAGCAACTATAGAGAATACCTAAATAAATAGTGCGTGTCTACAAGAAAATGCCCCATTAAAGGTACAATATACAATGCGAAAGACATAGCAACTACTATAGCGACAGGGAGTAAAACAACAATTGGAAAACTAATCGAGTCATTCAACTACCTAGGTATTGGTCCAGCAAGATCGTCGGTTACAACTTACGCTGCAAGAGGATACCTATTCATGCACCCAGCGAACAGGTAGTTATCGGGCTTACTTAACGCTGAACGGGAGGGCAAGGGTTGGACGGGGGACGTTGAACCCGCCTAGCCAGGACTGGGGAGTGAGAAGTAGCGCCGGAGAAGAGGCATGCAAGCCCACCGGTCCGCCGAGCAATGCCCCTTGCCGCTCTGGCGCAGCGTAGATTTTCTTGTTGCGAGACACTAAAGTAGTAGCTTCACCTCACCTCGTCATCATCACCACAATCATCCTCCACTACTGCTACAACAACAATAAACATTGTCTCCTCCGTACCTCCTACCCACCCCACCACACCTCTACACCTCTACACCTCGATTAGGTACCCAAGGTACCGAAGGAAGGTCGCCCAGGTCAAAGGTACGGGAGCTCAAGTTAAACCTTGGGTACCTGACTAGACCATCATCTGGTACTACCAAAGCTGCCCCAGGTAAAGCCAAAATTCAAGCCTCGCGTCCGCGTTGCCCTGACATGCAAACCCCACCCCATGCATGACTCTGTGTAAACAATATAATCCATACCTGTCTACCTACCGAGTACCTACATAGGTAATCACAACCGCCCGCTGTCGCCGCCGCCGCCCCCGTTTCCCGATGTCTGAGGACGTATCTCGCTTTCTGTCCCAGGTTAAAGAGTTGGGAGAACGCCGGATCGAGGAGGATGAAGCCCGGTCCAGAGAATTGGAAGAGAAGATATTACAGGATCGGAAGGAACGGCAGGCTCGCCGCCGTGGTAAGAAGAACCTCATTTCCTCCTTTCCTCCTTCAGACCGTCTATATAACCTACATAGGCGCGCACACACGCACACAATGTTATACTTTTCGGCCATTGACCGTCCTTGTGCTATTCACTTCCACCTCACTTCCACCCTGCTGTCTGCACTCCCCCCATAGCTACTTCCACCTACCTTATAGGCCCGTAATGTTGCGCTCTGTGTGCTCCATTTCTCGCAGCCTACTTCCACCAGAGAGGGAATCTTTTCGAGTGCTTGTATATAAATAGGCTTACTTCTTACTTTCGTCTGTCCCCATTCGTTACTACGGTTGCTGGTATTGCCACTACAACTTGTTTTGTTTTTTGTTTTTTTACTTTCTTTCTACACGAGAGTGCTTTTGTTGGGTTTACTAGGGCTAATATTGAGTTTGCTATTTTTACCAGAACGCGCCAGATCTATCTCGCCCCAAAAATCGTCACCTGCAAACACCCCGCCTCCTTCTCAACCCAACGATAGCCACCGCCCAGAACGCCTAGATTTGGTTGCCTCTCCTATTCTCTATCCCCCTTCTGACCCCCAGTCGCAATCTGTCCCGGAGGCTGAGGAGGAGAATATGGCTACCGCCGCAACAATATCAAGCTCTCCGTCCAAGGAGAACGAATTGCCCGTTGAACCCGATGTCAAAGCCAATTACCCACCATCACCTACACGGAGCGGAACACTTGGCAGAGGTCTCTCTTGGCAGAGACGGCCTAATTCACAGGCTTCGGAGCGGTCGAGAAGCCGGCCACTCTCCGTGGTTGCAGCCGAAAATGCGACACGCTCCTCCAATTCCATCTCCGACCAGGATACAGTCGTCGACAACATGTCGAGAGATCAGATTGCTGCTGCGCTATCGTCGAAAGACCCTTCTTGGTTTCGCCAGACTGCTGATAGAGGCGCCAATTCAGCTGCGTATAGGCGATCCCAGGTTGAAGATACACAGACAGTGGACCCATTTTCTGCCCAAACCCAACTTCCGGGTATGTCGCGTAGCACATCGGCCGGATCTTTCAAAAACGGAGATACCCCTCCCGTGGTGTCCTCAGCGCTGGGGAGCACTGTTACTTCACCTACAAACTTACCAGACCCTCAAAAAGTAGACCTACCACCAGATACAGTTCCATCAGATATCGCCGCGACTGCAGACACGCGAGGCCCTTTCTCTCCGCCCCACGGCCGAACGTCACCCACAAAAACAGACCGGCCTATTTCACCAACGAAAGGCATGGGCGGCTTTGTGCAAAGCGCCATGATGAAGCGCTCAGAGAGTGTTAGTAAACGGTGGAACGTACAATCACCCGCAGGATTGCAACGCGCGGATCCTACCGCTCCAAACCGCAATAGCTATGATCCCATAAGTCGAACCAGCGTTAACGCCAAGGTCCGACCTACGAGTATACTTCGTGATTCCTCCGCAGAGCAAGTAAGGTCCAGCTCAACTGATAACAAAGAAGAGGATAGGCTAGCATCGACAACAGGCACTTCGCTAAGACTAGATACAACTTCTCCAGAGCCGCAGGGTCAGTATTCTGGCAAAGATTCACCTCCTGTTAGCCCTTCAAAAACTATGGATCCTCGCAGGTGGAGTCCTACAAAATCTAGCTGGCTGGAGTCAGCACTGAACAAACCGGAGTCTCCAAAGCCCAAGCCCACTCAACCTCCGCCCAATCAACCAGCATGGATGGCAGAAATCCAGAAGGCAAAGGCCCAGAAGGCAGGTAATCCCGGAGCCGAAAGCACTAAGCCCCCAGTCGTTTCACACAAGCACCAAGTCAGTATTGGTGGGCTTATGAGGTCCTCTGCCCCTGGCATGACGATAACTCCAGTCGGACGGGGCAGTCTCCATAGCCCGTCTCCATCCATTAGCAGCATCAACACTCCTATGATTAATTCGAAACCTGCCGAAAGCCAGCCACCACCAGGGCCAGGTCCAATCAAGTCCAATTCCGATTCGACTGTGGAAATCAAACAAGTAGGAATGCCTGCTGTCAGCAAAGTGAAGCCAGAGACTCCTCCTAAGAAAGACTTCCGAGCAAACCTCAGGCATCGAGCACCAGCTTCTAGCACTACACCACATACTGGCTCACAACAGCCGGAATTCAAGAATGTGTTCGGCAGCCTTCGAAAGACCACCACACAGAACTATGTTGCCCCTGATGAACTCAAAAATAATATTAGTAGAGGAAAAGCTGCGTTGACTGTAACGAACGGACCCCAAAAGTCGGAGCGGGTAGACGAGTTTAAGGATGCCATCATAGCGAAGAAGAAGAGTTTCCACGAAGCGCAGTCTGAAGGGCGAGGCGTGACGCGAAATGGCAGTGTGTCAAGTGAAAGACCAATCCCTGAAGGCCTTCAAAAACGAGCTGAATTGGGTCGTTCCAACACCATCAAGCGAGACACAACGTCTTCTGGTAAAGCTGAAACGGAGTCACGCCGCCCAAGTGTCGTGTCTCAGCGAGACTCAGTGCCAAAGAGCTTTGCGGGAAATTTTGAGCGCTTTAGTACTTTGGAGAAGCGTGCCTCGGTCATAGAGGGATTGAACTCAACAAAGCCATCAACTACACAAAAACCCCCTATCTCTAAACTTTCTAGTGTTTTGGCGAATCCAGTCAGCGAGTCCAACAGTCCAGTTCGTATTCCAGGCAAGCTTGGTGGAAGCACATTAGCAAACCGATTCAATCCTGCTCTTGCTGGTATCATCGGTAGAGGACCTCCTCCCACTACGGGTTCAGGGGTTAGCTCTGGCAGTAACAAACTCTCAGGCTCCCACTCTATAGGTAAAGGCGATGAAGTAGGATCTGGACCCAAACTAACACATATGACCAAGAGTCGAGCGCGCGGGCCTAAGAGGAAAGCGCCCACGACGTCTTCCGCTCCACGTGCGACGGCTATAGATTCGAGACCCATCGCAACTAAACGAGTAATGACAAGCGACACGCCTAAAGAACAGGATACTACTATCTACTCAACTCAGCTGGAAGAGACGCCCATTAATGAGCCTTTTAAAAAAGAAGTCGTATCACCTATACAACCACGGCCAAAGCCCACTACTTTGATAAGTGCGTCAAGGTTGGTCTCAGAACCCACGGACATAGCCGAAGCCAATATCCCACGACCAAAGCCGGAGAGCAAGATTCTTGGTCAGCTTGCCGCATTCACAGCGCAAAGTCAACAGCCCATACGTAAAACCTCGGACGATCCACAACAAACCCCTTCCCAGCCTCCGTCGCCTGGAAAACTCAATATGAGTCGAATGTCACGATTTATGGATGCCACGCCAACATCAGACATTGGGAACGTGCCCGAACAGTCCAAATTGCAGGAAACATCTCTCAAAACAAGGAGTTTCCTCGACAAATCATCAAGCCAAGATGCAGAGCAAAAGCCGCGTTCGCCCTCGTTAAATAAGCCTAAAGTGCCTTTGCCTGCACCTCTATCTTTGACCCAAAAGCGGCAGTCTTCGAACACCGAACCTAGTTCTATTGCTGCTGAACCAGAGAGCAAGATAGTCGCTCCTGCAGGCCCCAGACCGTTACCTAACCCCCCGGTCGCATCAAGCGACTTTTTATACTCATCACGCCCCCTTCCAACGGCACCAAACTTGAATTCAAGTCCTCAGCTGTTGCCGTCACCAGGACCACAGTCACCTTCACTTACTGTGTTACCTTTGCGGACTCCTTCGAAGCAGTCGTCCGATAGCTCTGCGATGCTTCGGGATTTCTTTGGTTCAGACCGCCCTCAGAGAAGTTATCGAGTAGACCCAACCGAGCTTTTAATGCAAAGACCAAACCTGGAACCTCCCAGAATCAAGACTCTAAGCGCTCAACTCTTTCAACTCTCGGCCGATGGCAAAAAACAACCTGTCCCTGCACACCATGAGCGTACACTTTTTGAACGCGAAATGTATCTCTGCACCCACTCATTCAACGATGAAGCTGGCAGAAAGATCAACGAAGTATATTTCTGGGCTGGGGACGAAGTCCCCGCATCAGCTGCTGAAGATGCAGTGGTTTTTGTATCCCGCGAAGCCCGTTCGTTTGGCGGTACGTTGATCCACCTCAGGCAAGGGAAGGAGACGGGTGAGTTTCTGCAAGCCCTTGGAGGTATCGTGGTCACGCACCGTGGCTCTGGTAATAAATTTGACTCGCTTGCTCCGCACGTTCTCTGCGGGCGGCGGTACAATGGACATATTGTGTTCGATGAAGTTGACTTCACCTCATCAGCACTGTGCTCTGGGTTCCCCTATCTTATCACTCAAGGTGGCAGATGCTACTTATGGAAGGGCAAAGGCAGCGGTGTGGACGAGCTTAGTTGTGCACGTCTAATAGGAATGGACTATGTACTCTCTGGTGAATTGGAGGAGCTCGAGGAAGGCCGCGAGCCAACGGAGTTTTGGGACCTCTTTGATGGGGCCAACAGGTTTGGTTCTGCTGATCATTGGCGGTTGAAGCCAAAGTACGAAAAATATTGCAGCCGGCTATTCCTGTCGGACGCTGCCTCCGAGCAGCAGGTGAGTTTTCAAGATGCTGTAGGTTGTTGACAGCACAACTAACACATGACGAACCCCAGATTATAGAACTGTCTATCTTTTCACAGATGGATTTGTTACCAACCAACATCTATGTGGTTGATGCTTTTTTTGAGCTATACATTGTGGTGGGGTCACGCGCTCAATCCCAGTACGCCTCGTTCCATAATGCCCTAGATTTCGCCCAAGAGTATGCAATACTGGCATCTAGTATGGAAGATAGGCCTTTTGTACCCGTCTCGACCGTTGTGCTTGAGGGCATTCCCCGAGACTTAAAGAGTGTTTTCCGGAAATGGCAGGACGCCCTAAGTCCTACAGTTACAATCACGAACACAGGGTTGAAACGAGGTCGCAGCCTCAAAGTTGTAACGTTAAGCCAGGCACTCCAGGCACTAAGCGAGTAGAGCTCGCATTCCGACATCTGGACGTAGGCCAAAATATGGTAGACGCGGCTATAGATGGTAAAATGTGCTAGGGTGAAGGGTCATAGTCGGGGCAGCGGACCACTGCTGATGATGTCCAAGCCCCATTGATGCACCGTTGTTTTTCTCGCAAAATATGGGGCAACTGGGCGGGGCTTGGGTTGTGTATTTGGAGTTTGTTAAGGGGTCAGCATTGCATTATCATCATCATCATCGTGGCGGCGTATATATTTGTCTATTGCAACTAAACCACAGCAGGCAGTGGAATCTTTCCCAGACTTGCTCGGATGTATCCTGATGTACGAGGTACGGCATGTTATACAGACGAGATGTGTGGGTTGAATCGTATATCGAACCCGTCAGATGACTTAAAAGACAGAAAACAAAATAGAGGCAGGGCTTATTACCCTGCGTTTGATGGTACCAATTTGCCTACAATTTTCGTGCTGCTCATGGATGTCACTTGCATTGTGAACGCGCTCTCAGTGAAAATCAATTACAAGTACGCTTTTTCTTTGCTCGCCCATGCCGATCCATTCGACTCATTCTTGGGTTCTGGATCCGAAATCAGGTTTGTCTAATATACCCCCATAGGTAGATTTCTAGCTCCGATAGAGCGAATGAGGTACCTCGTGACCCGAACGCACCACCACTCTTTTTTCTTTTTGGAAACTCACGGACGAGTATGAAATTTTCTCTGGGCATTTCTGTTTAGATCACTTTTTTTGTGTTCTTGATGTGAATCGGAATATCCCCCCTTCCCCCATCCCCTCTTTTTTTCCCTAGTTTCTTTCGTTCGTTTTGCCACATTACGGGTAGGATGAATTGGTGACTGACCACATCCCTCACTAATGGGAAATACCACACGTAGAGGAAGTACAGTAGTAGCAAGTAGGGTGGAATTATATTACGATTAAGTTTAGAAAATAAGCGTGCCTGGGTTTGAAAGCATGTCCGCGAAATGCGTCTTTGACCCCTCCCTTGTTTGACCTCTTACCCCTTCTCTTCTCTCTGTCCTCCTTTTTCCTCCCTCCATCATGCATGATGCTACTTGTCAATGGTAATTGCCATGATCGTTGGGATCTGGATTCCATTCATCTACATGAGGCGTATCCTGTAGACCGGGCTTTTATGCATCTTGGTTTTCCGCTCGATGACTAGAGCAATGCGGCGAAGCCAGCAATGCCGAACAAGAGCGCTGCGGCTGGAGTGACTTGAGCCGCTAGTCCTGACGGAACCTCGGAGCTGGTGCTTGTAGGATATTCAGACGAGGAGCTGCTCTTGGTCGAGGTATGGTGGACCGTGGGGTGGTGAGAAACGGTCTTGGTGATGGTAGTGGGATAGACGGTGGTGGCGGGTACGCTGTTGGGCGGGGTGACGATCACAGTCGGCACAGGGGGGAACGAGTAAGAAGGGATGCTGATGGTCGGATATACCACAGTAGAAGGCTCTGGCTCGCTAACGATGGTCGTCTCGCCAACTGATGTGCTCTCAGTTGGAACCGGGGGCTGCGAGTACGACACGGGTATGCTGATGGTTGTGGGGTATACAACAGTGGAAGAAGGCTCAGGCACGCTGACGATGGTCGTCTCGCTGACAGGAGGGACAATTATTGTCTCGCTAGTCTCGGGAATAATGGTCGTAGGGTATACGACAGTAGTAGATGAGGGCTCTGGCGTGATGGTGATGATGGTCTCACTTGTTGAAGGGACTACAGTAGTGGGATAAATGAGTGTAGAAGTTTCTGGTTCGACAACAACAGTTGTCTCGACCACAGTTGACCCAGCAGGGTACGAGATGGTCTGACTTATGGTGGTGACCAGAGTGGTGGGATATACCACGGTAGTAGTCGGTGCTGGCTCACTGATGATGGTCGTATCTCCTTCCGTGACCCAAACAGTGGGCAGCTCAGTGACTGTCTCGCCGACAGTTTCCTGCGAGGTAATAGTCACACCGAGTTCTGTTGTCTGAGTGACGGGAATAGTTTCAACAACTGTGTAAGCCGTAGTTTCGTAGATAGTCGAAGTGCCAGTGCTAGTGACATAAATAGTGGTACCTTCTGAGACCGTGGCATACGTCGTCTCGGGGCATGTCACAGTCTCGTAGACAGATGTCTCGACATGCTCGGTGACAGTGTAGGATGTATACTCAGTAGCAGTGATCGGAACATCGGTAACGATCGTCTGCGTGGCAGTCCACGTAACAACGACAGTCTCTCCTTCAACGGTCTTCGTCTCTGTCACCGGACTGACATGGGTCTTTGTGGTATAGACAACTTCTCCAGAGGTCTCGGTAACTGCAGGGCCCGTTTCAGTTGCAAAAACGGTTGTGTCGACATATGTCACTTCCACGCGAGTGGTTGTGTAGATAGTTGTGTGTGTTGAGCCGCCAACAGTAACAGTCTCCTATAATGTTCGCTGTTAGCTATTATTCTCAGCTAGTAAAGGCAAGTTAAGTTATTGGAATATTTCTGCTTTCGCCAAATTCAAGGTACATGGCAAATGGAGGAGTGAAGCTTCGTCATCTAAAACGTACAGTAACAGGGCAGGTCGTCGTATATGTGAGCTCGACCTTGGTAGTAGTACCAACGGTAGTGTCAGGCTGCGTTACAGTAACCTCCCCTCCACAGGAGCCCCCTGGACATTCCGTTACAACAATAGTCGAGGTGGCCAAACTCGTCTCAACGTATGTTCTAACGTATGTGAGTCTACGTTCGCAAAGAGATGAGTGAGATGACTTACGACCCCCCAGCAGTCACCGTAGAGAAAACTGGACATGTGGTAACAGTCGTATAGGTAGTCAGGTAATCGGTCGTAGTAGTAATAACCGGTGGAGGAGGGGGATGGGGGTAAGGAGGGTAACTGTAGCCATGTTTCCCTGCAATAGCTGAGGTAGCAAGTGCGAGAAGGATAGCGTAGGCCTTCATGATGACGACTTCACTGCCCGAAAACGAAGGTAAGAGTAAGGCAACGGGGAGATGATGGTTCAAGCAACCTTAACGAACGAGTCACTTGGTGAGCCAATAGAGGAGCTCTTAATCATAAAGGTGAAGGAAAGCAATGATGTCTTGTTTGAGGGACGACAGTCAGGCTTATATTCATGGTCTAAATCTATTGAGCTGTACAGGCATAATCAAAACGAACGCTTCAATGACATAGGCTGAGAGACCAGCAGCGGACTTTTCGACTTGCATCATGGTGGCCTGCACAGCCCGACGGGTAGCAGCAGAACCAGCTTCTCATGCTCAACGTACAAAACAAAATGCTAATCGGGGACGAAAGATGCCTGTGATACGAGGCAAGGAACACATGGTCCGGAATAAGATAGTTGGCGCATGTGGGATAGAGACCAATAGTATCATACGCGATCGTGTGTTGGTGTGCCACTTTCGTCCGCACTATATGCATCTGTAACGATCGATGACATGGTTTGTGATAGGATGGCGCCTGCAGCAGTTCGGTATAACGAATACTGATGAGCCTCCTCGAGAAAGGGAAGCTGAAGACTCAATCAGATATGATACTCCAGCCGATAGCCATGCAGCCAAGACTCCAGATGGAGGATTAGAGTATCGGGAGTCTTTGCAAGAGACCAAAAACGCCCCAGGGATCATCCACGTTGCCCAAGCGACAAGAGCGATGTGAGAACTGAGAGTGCCCTAGCACAATATACTCATGCAACACTGTTGTCCTCTTTATGCACATTCGGTCAATGAAGAATCAAAGCCCGGTTATATCAGGCAGTGTTGTGCTGCATGCCAGCTAAGATATGAAGCACCAGCTTGCGAAAACGGTTCAACAAGACGCAGTGTAACCGCATGAGGACCATGGATGGCTGTCGTCGGGAGGATATATCGTATTCTAGGCTCACGTAGGTGTCGTCATGGCTGATCAAGTTTATAGGGAGCTCCATTCTTCCTTAGCTCTCTGGTATCGTTAATCTAAATTTGCGAGTCGACTGATAGCTATCACACTATTCGTGACTTGGTGCGAATCAAGGTCTGGTCTGGCCAAGGCACCGCAAACATCTGAATGCATGGTGTGAACTGGGCTCGTGTCCGGCACAGCTGAACCGGAACCGGAGCCCTCGAACGAGTGGGTAGGTAGGTCAAGTCTACCTAGGCAGACGATGATCAGTGCCACCCAGTAGTCAGGACAACTGGACAGAGGCCCTGTAAGATGACGGGAATCGATTATGGGACGCGATGCGGTACGATACGATGCGGTGCGACTAACGCTGGCAAAACTGGCGTCGAAGTTATCGCGACTGTTGATTAAGCCGTATTGCTTTTCCCCCGTCAACCCCGCCATTTTCGTTTCCATGACGCCTATGATATAACTGCTCACTCTTGGCTGCCCCTCCTTTCATTCTCTTTACAGCCCAGTCCTACCACCCAGCGCGCGGACAGGACCGCGGGCCGCGGATATCATCACACTGGTGTGTTTTGGCCGATCGGCGGGGTGAGGATGAGCACCTCTCGCTAGATGACAGAACAACTACGCACACAAACCTGCGGTACTGCAAGTCTAGTGTCTAGTGGAGCCATGTTGCTGTTACCACTGGTATGATGTCTGAACACGTTTTCGGGGTTCTCGCATGGCTTTCTTTTTCGGAAGTGAAGGAATTAACCATTGGGCGATGGGTTCAGTTAAGAGAACCGTGAAGTTTAGAGAGATGCTGCTGTCTTCTTAGGTAAAGTTGGAAATCGAAATCATTCGCCACTTCTGATGAGGTACCATCATACTGTATATCATCCGATAGACATCAAGCCTACTTACATCCTGAGGCTAATAAATGGGTTAATAAATCAGCTCATCAAAGCAGTCCAGTGACAGGTAATTAGTGAAGCTAAACTGCCTGGTAACTGTTACCTAGGTAGGTAGGTAGGTAGGTAGGTATATCGTCAACATAAGATGGCTAAACTTCTCAGAGAGTTTTATACCTAGGTATCTTCGCAGGTTTGCAACCGTCGCCGACTGAGCTGTCGGCCCCTGAGCTGCTCCTACTACCAGGTGCCTAGACTACCTAGTAGGACATCTGCCTAGGTAAAAGAGTACTGTCTTTACCTCTATGATCATTTATCGATGAGCCCCCGGCTTCCCACCTATCTGTACCTAGGCCAGCTAGGCTCGCTAGGTAAGGCAGGTATCATATTAGAAGTATGAGCAGATCTGAAGTTGTTGAAGTTTGCGCCGCAGGGGTGAGGGATGGGGCTCTGGTATATCTATGCAGGCTGAGCGTTAGTGTAGATCACATAGAGAAGCCTACTCGGCAGATTCTAGAGTTGACGATATCAATCAAGTTCAGAATGGCTTTCAAGCTCACTCGCTCTCGAGTCGCTTATAGCTGAGCAAAAGACCTTTCTGTTAGAAGCTGGTGTATCCTTCAAAGCTGCTTACCTAACTACTACCTACCTAGGTACATAGTACCTAGGTAGGTAGTAGTGTACCAAAGTTCCCCCACAACCGTCGTCCCGCGTGCCGACCACCCTAACCGGAGTGCCGAGGTAACTACCTACCTACTACATACCTACCTAGGTAAGCTAACCCCCAGGTTTTACAGCTGGAGTAACTAAAGATTAGGTGGGTAAGTAGCCTACGGGATGGTCGGTTTATGAGCTCATTTCCAAATTACTCTGCCTGCCATATCGAGAAATCTACCCCCTGTGTCGTGTCTGATTCTATATACCTTTCGCGCCTGGCATTAATTCGCGTTGGACTCATTCCCGTGACATTCAAATCCATGCTTCAGGGTATACAGGGCCCCCGAGCCCCTTTTAGATGCCACATTTCTAGTACCGATAGACAGACAGCCAGCCCCATGGCCTGCTGAGTCCAAAAGCAAATCCGATTTGCTCTCTCATCCCCCACAGAGATCGACAGCTCGAGTAGCCGATTCGACCGGAATTGGTTGTAGATTAGGTTGCGTTCAAGCGAATTGACGCATACTTAGACGAAGGGCAAAGGAAAAGCCCAAGAGAAGCGAACAAATCAACAACGGCAGCCATTATGACGTCGACCGGAATTACCTCGACGACCGACCTGCCAACGGGCGACCCCGTCCCGTCGTCCACGGCCCCCGTGCCCGCCCCGAAACCAAAGCCCTTGCCCCTCCGCGAGCTCCTCGCCGCAGCGCCCTCCAACATAGATGCATTCCTAGCACACCTGCAGCGGTGCTTGTCCACGCCGTCCGGCATCGACACCGTCCTCCAGATCGTGTGCTACTCGTCACGCCTCACCGCAGCAATCCTCTCGACCCTCGTCCAGCCTGCCCTGCAGCGCAGCGCCTCGCGGCTGATCGCGCTCGCGAGCGCCCTCCCGCCCTCGGCAACCCTCATCTTCGATGCCAAGACTCTGCCCTCGTCGAGCGCGGCGCTAGCCCTCAGCCTCGCGCGACGGCTGAAGGCTCTCAGCGTGCTCACGAGCGAGGCCCGCACCATCATGCGCTTGTGGGGCTTGCTGAGCATGTACTTCTGGGGCCGCTCGCTCGTCCTCAGTCTCCGCCGGAAGAAGCAGGCCGAGGGCGAGAAGACCAGTCCTGCCGAGAGCAAATTCAAGACGAGTCTCGCCTGGTCCCAACTCGCCGCTTGCATCGGCTACCAGTCCATGGAGAACGTTTTGTTCTTGGCGACAAAGGGCGTGTTGGACGTAGCACCGAAGACGCAGGGCAAGTTGGGCCTGTGGTGCGCGCGGTGCTGGGGCGCGTTCGTCGGACTGGAGCTCATGCGGCTCTTCCACGAGTCGTCGAACCGGGCACGGCGCACGCGCGCCGAGAAGTTCGCGGGCGGCAAGACGGTGGCCCTCGTCGAGCAAGAAGAGCGCGAGTGGACCTCTAACTGGCGCAAGACATTAGCACGCAACCTCGCCTGGGCCCCGCTTACCGTGCACTTGAGCATCGAGCGGGACATCGTGTCCGAGCTGGGATTCGGCGCGCTCGGCTTCATACCCAGTGTTATTCAGATGTACGATTTGTGGCGCAGTACAACGGAGTAAAGCAGGGGAAGGCGAAAGGGACAAGATAGACGGGCGATTTACGATACAGGGCCTATCGTATATATTTACATCACATAAAGTCAAGCGAGTGAGCATTAGAATCAATTATAACGCGGGGAAAGACGCAGGAGCGAAAGGCTACCCTCAATAGTATATGTGGAATTAGGAGAGCAACTCTCGTGCAACTAGTGTATATAAGAGCGAGATAAGAGCCTACCGGGTAACTTCCACGAGATGAATTATAGGGCTTCGATGGATACGAAAGACAAGGTGAAAGGATGTAGAATTCTTGGACGTAAAATTTTTACAATATACCAGTTTATGAAGTTCATATTATGATCGTATTCATCTGATAATGAAATCTATCAATGTGACGCCTTAATCGCGGCAATAGAGATCATATTTTTCTTCACTTTCAAGTACAACCAGATGTAACCTTGAGAGACAAATCAATCACTAATAGCACATCTCAGGTCTAGTATTGTGTTGTTGTTTTTTTGTACAATACAGATCCCCAGCCGAGGATCCAAAGCTTATACTCATACTACGCCAGTTCCCACTCTTTTCAAGATTTACAAATGCTGGTATTAATGCCCATATTGTAGTCCAAAACGCCAGTGCACCCTCTCCTTTCTCATCAAAACATTACATTCATCTGATTTTGGTCTTCAATCGTTCCCACTCCTTTCTATGGATTTATTAGGCCAGCATTACGATTACAAAAAAAGCAACGCGGTGAAAAGAGACCACGTTAAAGTTAATAACATGCTGGAAGTTGTGCGCAATATTGTCTCCGCGCCGCCAATGAAGACAGTATCAAATGGGCTTCCGCCACCTGATGAACCTCGCCCTGGTTGGTTATCATCGGCATCACCGTTATCGTTGTCATCTGTTTGTGTTGGGGTAGGCGAGCTCATTAGTGGTGTCGTCTCTGTATTCTGTGTCTGGGTAGGAGTGACGCTGGTCATTGTTGTGTCAATGTCACTTGGGGTTTCAGTCGTCGCTGTGGCGCTTTCAGTACGACTAGTTGAAGTAATCGTATCCGCTGTCGTAGAGCTTTCGTCGCGGCTTTCAGATGTGGATGTCGTTATTGTTGACAAGGTTTCTGGTGTGCTTGTTATAGTTGATGTTTCTTGTGTCTGGCTAGGTGTTAAAAAGGTACGTGTTGTGGTTGGTTTCTCAGTTGAAGTTACCGAGGTGGCCTGGAAATTTGGACAAAGAGCGTCTAGTAGCCCTCCTTGTAATGCCAGTCCCAGAAGGGACCTCTCGTTGACGTCAACATGCTTGCAAGCTTCTATAATGCGCTTCTGATCTTCCTGGACCCCTTCAGCACAGCTTTCTGAGCATTGAACGCCATCTTTGAAATCTCTGCGCGAGCAGCCTGGTATTAGGCTACCATAGGCACCGAGACACGACAGTGACGGGACTTGAATTATCGTTATAAATTGGAAATCTTGCAGCGAAACAGCCGTGGTCGTCGAAGCAATGGCTAACAGTTGGGCAAGCTGTATGAGCCTTCGTGATCGTCGGTAGCCATTCATGTTTTGAGAAAGGACGAAGAGCCCACAAGCTCTTTTTGCACCGTCCTGCTTGAATTATATGGAAATGAGTCGTGTCTCTATCTAGGTACACCCTTGATGTTGGCCACGCAAGAAGTGGCCGCGGCCGTAGATTAGCTCCCCGGGCTATACACGGAATGTATAATCCTGAGAGGATGATCCTCCAGGTCGATATACAACGCCTAGATCTGGACGGATATGACGCAGGCTTCGAATGGATAGTGAAGATCAGGTTCGTAGTCACCCGAAACGCGAATGGTATCAAAGCGACCTTGCTACCAGGATATACACGTGGGTACCCGGTGAAGTCGCGCAGAACTCCAGTAAGATCGAATAGCGGGAGGTGATAAGTTGTTGTAACTATAGTGTCCTGTGCGCCCCTTTGTCTGATCGCTGTGCCTTTCCTCGTCCCAAATTCTGACTTGTGTAGCACTTTTCCTTGCTACTGATCATGTATGCCAGCAGCCACCCGCTGGCCGGACGTCCACCCACTGGCGATGTAAATCAGATGATGCACCGGTTCTTCGGAAGCCTGCGCAACACGAGAGTTGGATACCGCGCTCTTGGCTAAGCGGAGGGATGTAGCGCAGCAGTAGGAGAGACAGCTAGGAAGGCAATCAGATTATTAGTGCCCAAGAAGACCGACCCAAGAGACGAACGCGATCCAGTTGTTTGCCGTGGAATGGTGTATTGATGAGATTACCTCAACGCGACGTAGTGGGCAGGTCGTGAGGAATTCACGAAGTTTCAGACTGAAAGACAGAAGGAGACGGACAGGAGGAGGAAACAACTTGAAGGAAGAGAAGGTTTCAAGCAGGTACGAAACAATCGGGAAACAGCTTCCTATTTTCAAGTTGCACCTTGCCATACATAGTATCCGCATAGATAGTACTTTACTATACGCAGAGTCCCGAGGTCTCAGCGTACATACAGCAAAGCATCATGCCATCTTGTTTCCTGCTTCTACTATCGGAGTCCCATCATACCTACATCATAAGAGATACACAAGTAACCGTAATAGGCAATCCATCAGCGCTTCCTGGCCTCTTCCCCTGGTTTACGTCCCCCGCCAGGGGCCTCGACGGGTCTCACCATCTCTAGTCTGAGTGCAGATATATCCAGATCCAAGGTTATCTGGCAGTACTCTGGTAGCTTCGGCGACTGTAGATTGCCTTCCTGTGTTCTACGCGGTCACAGACTGGACAAAGCACAGGGCCGGGTGGTCCCCTTGATCGGCGGGATGCGCGAAATTGTCCAATAAGGCGGCCGAGGTGTGGTCAAACGAAACGGCCTTCTGTTTGAGATACTGGTTGAGATCACCCCTGCCTCGAGTCTCATTAACCTATGATTGGCTAGAGTGTCTGTCAGCAAGGCATTTCAGCCAAACCATTGGAGCACCTGTAGTATGTGGGGTTCCGTCTTGTGTTCAGGCGCTTCGCTTGTAGTGTATGTAGCCTTTGCTTGCTCGTGCACTTGCTGCTCGATGTAAGGTCGCTCGCGAGAATGGAAAAGAGTAAAAATAAAATAAAAAAAGGTGTTTTGAATAAGAAGTAGATAGAGCGGCGAATATGAGAAGTTAGTATAGGAATAGAATAAGGAGCTGCAGTTTTTACTATTCTCTCGGTATCTAAGTAGGCATCACCACTTACTTACGAAGGAGGGACGGACGGCTAGGCGTTTGCTGAACTATTTTAGGTGCGACATTGAATTCATGATCGTACCACTACACTCTTCATTGGCATGTTTGAGACTATATTGCAACACTCGGACTTAAGACTTGGGCAACCTCCGTACGTCTACGTACAGATTTACATACTTACCTACACGCAGGCTGTAAGTCGTGTTACTGTGACTCCAACTGTGTGATGTTGAATGTGCTACAACTTCTAGCATCTAAGCTGCTGAAGAGGGCACCTTTACAAGGTAGGTAGGATTACTCCCTACAGCCCTAGTTAGCCAGCTTACAGCATTGGGTCTTTTGCTCGTTACAAATTCTGTATATTTCTGCTTATCATCCTAGTTCTGTACTCTTGGCCCTTTCCGATCCCAAGTGGGGAGAACTGAGCGAGTTGGCCGTTGTTTGACCCTAAACGTTTTGCCGCCCGGGACATATTGGTGCGACCGCAAACAATGAGCATCGAGTACCTTTTTGATAAGTGGATAAAGAAGATGTACCCGAATATCTTCTTATAGTATCTGTATGGAATTCTTACCACAATCTCGCTCAGTTATGTATATAATACAGAAAGAAGTGGAAGAGGTAAGTTGGGTCGGCGAAGCGAGTCACCGGCTGACATACATAGTAGTTCTGCAGTGCCGAGGGCCTATTGCTGCAATTAGTACAAATGATTCAGAATGATGCGGCTTCGATGGCTTGTAGGATACAGCGGTTCCTTCAGATACCTGGCTAGATAAACCCAACCAATGCCAACTCCGAATCTTGATGGCAATCCGGTGCTAGTCCAAAAAGTAGTATCAATCTCTAATACACCCAGGCTAGTAGAATTGCTTGAGTCGATACAGTGAATAAACAACATTATGGATGCGACAGCTCGGGAAGAGATCAAGTCGAAGGTCCTCGCCAACCTAGAGCAGACTCTATTTGCAGCTGCATCGTTGCACGCACTTTCGGGTGGCACGGCTAACTTCCTCTACCATGCAACGTTGAAGAAGTCTCTCCCCGATGGTACGATAGACGTTCTCGTCAAGCATAGCGAGGACTACATTGCCAATTCGCCAACCTTCAAGCTAACGCTATTTCGCTGTGTAAGACCAGAAATCAGGAAATTTCCCTACAAAAATAACTATCCAGTACTGACATGTTCGAAAGCGCATCGAAGAGGAGTGTTTGAAAGCATTGTCCGACTTCTCAATTGAAGAGAAATCAAGCGACACAGCCAGATTCATAGTAAGAACACCTAGGGTCTACCACTTCGACGAAGAACGCAGTACACAAATTCAAGAGCTGCTGCGCGATGGCAAAGATCTAAAAACATACGCACTCGACACGTACTTGGCGAACACACCTGACGCAGTACGTCCGCAATGTCTCCAGCTCGGCCGCGCGCTGGGGAAATGGCTGCGGAGCTTTCACACTTGGTCAGCGACGCAGACGGGGTTGCGCCAGATGGTGACCGGAAACAAAGAGCTGCAACAGTTGAAGCATTATATCAACTTCTCGTGGCTCCTCGACCGCGTGGAGCAGTTCCCGTCAATCTTGAGCGAGGCAAAGGGCGTATTCGAGAACGTTAAAGAAATGGCAGCGAAAGAGCTTGAGGACGAAAGTCAATTGCAACCTATCCATGGCGACTTCTGGACAGGAAAGTAAGTGACTATTTCCAACCGGCCTCTTACGCCGCCGAAGGGGATCCTTTGTGCTAACTACCAACTTAAGCATCTTATTGCCAGACAGGCCCATTCACGAAAACAGCGACATCACCATGTTCGTCATTGATTGGGAAATGGCACAGATGGGGCTGCCGAACCTAGATTTTGGTCAGATGGTGGCCGAGCTGTACGAGTTGAAGCTCTACAAAGACATCACTGCCGGTCTGTGGATGGTGCAAGGGTTCGCGGAGGGCTACGGCGAAGTAAGTGACGACTTTGCCTTCCGCACGGCGATTCAAATTGGGGCACATTTGGTTAGTTTTGGGACGTCGGTTCAAGGCTGGGGAACGCCGGAACAGGTGGAAATGGTAGCTCGCACGGGACGAGATATCATAGTCCATGCGTGGCAGAAAGACCGCGCGTGGTTTCAGCAAGGTGATCTGGCGTGTCTGTTCGGCTCGGCTGCATAAGAGGAGACGACAAGGCACAGCGAAGTTTACAATTACTGCACCTGTAGACCTAGAACTACACTTATATGCTTATTAATGATGAGTGTGTTTCCGGCGGGCATGGCTTCACATTGATATGTAGTGAATGGTGTCGTTGGACGTTAAGTGGCAAAGCTACCACAGGGCCGCTTTTAGGGGTTCACAAACTCTGACTGACTTCAGTCAAAAATTTCCCCACATCCTCCAAAAAGTGAGTGAGTCAGATCAAGCATGAACCTGCATTGAATTCAACTTGCAAGCCATCTACATAACATTATTTTTGCTTGATTTCATTATACTATTTTGAGCATAGAGTGATACCCCGGGCTTTTTTTTCTGAGCCTATCTTACTATGGTCACGAACACGACAGCGGCAACACCGGTTTGCACGCGGTGCAAAGAGCAAGAGGGAGTATTAGACTTGCGATCTGATTTAGTATGTCGGTAAGTCATATTTCTCATGTTGCTTGTCATCTTGATTACATTTTGACATACCTCAGAAAGTCCACGTTGCATTTAGCTGATTAGCTTGCTGACCGTGTAGCCAGGACATGTTTCGCCACATTCGTCGCGAGCAAGACCATCAAGCGGCTCGAGGTGCTTCAGCGTGAGACACGAGGCACAAAACTGACATCACGCCCTCAGCGCTACCTCCTAGCGTTATCACGCGGGCCGTCATCGACGGCGCTATTGCATATCTTGGATGAGAATGTCCGCAGACAGCGTGAGAAGAGTGGGCGCGTTAAGTTTGAGCTGGTAGTAGTCTTCGTAGATATCGACGTCGACGTCAAGCAGCCAGAGGAAAGGAAGACGACGACGAGCCAGCCGCCAGGATCAGATGCCACATCGCCAACGCCCACAAACGGAACCGCGACGCGCGCATGCGCAGGGACTGCACGACCATCTTCGGAGAGCGCAGACACATTTGCAGCGCACTTCCCCGAACTTACCATTCACACCGTGCTGCTCTCCAGCATCCTGTCATCACCAGCAATAGACTGGTCTCTCCTCCCGTCACAAAACACATCCCTGGCCCCCTCACAGCGCCTTGCAGATTTCTTCGCTCGCCTTCCCTCAGCCAGCGCCCGTGCAGACGTCTCGCGCCTGCTCATACGGCATGCGCTATACGCCGCGGCCTTAGCGCACGAGTGCGCGGTGATTCTTCTAGGGTACACGACGACGGCGCTAGCAGAACTCACGCTCTCCGAGGCAGCCAAAGGCCGCGGCTTCGGGATCCCATGGTTCGTGAACGACGGCGCCTTTCCCTTGCCGAGGGCTGTAGATCTCGATCAAGCAGTCTCCAGCATAGCAGACGTCTCGAGAGGCCTTGCGTACACAGGACTCGCCGATGACGAAATTGCCAGCGCCGGTCATCCCCCTACCAGCATCCACATCTACAGTCCCCTACGCGAGATCTTCAGGAAAGAGGTCCTGACGTATCTCTCCATCGTCAGCTCCCCATCCGGTCCGCTAGCAGCGCTCTTCCCCTCCTTATCAACGCCTCAGAATCAAGGCGCCGACGAGCGCAGTGGCGGAGCCGTAGTCTCGCACCGTGATCTGAGTCTAGACGACGTGGTGACGCGATTTTTCACGGACGCGGAGGCATCGTATCCGAGTGTCGTGGCGAACGTGGTGCGCACGACGGGCAAGCTGAACCGGCTGACGCCCGTCCTCACTACCCAACAGACTGACGCAGGTGCACAGGTCGCAGGGCGACAGTGTAGGCTGTGTGGGGTCGGACTAGATCCACTGGGCGACGAGCGGTGGAAAGGGGAGATTGGCGAAGTGGATGTGATTGCCTCGAATATTGTGTCGGATGCTGACGGGTCTGTCAGGGCGGAGAGAAGGGGGAGGTTATGCTATGGTTGCGAGAGATCTGTAAGGGGGTAGATAATAGACATATTGTTTATGATGCCAGAAAAAGAGAATGAGAGATGACCGCAAATGATGCATGATTATGGATGTAGCTCTAATCTCCAGTAATGGTCAAGGAGAAGTGAAGGCCATGAACTCTTAACACTCTACTCGCATTATTTTTGTCTACTATATACAAGAATATCTATATTTCTGGATCTAGAGGGGGTAGAAACGCCCGTCCACCACACTTGCCATAGCGTTCCTCTTTCTAACGCTTGAGACCCAGAGCCGTTTTTTAGAACAAGACGCCTGCCGGTACTCCTCAGAAAGTTTCACCCCGTAAACACTTACTGGTGAGCTTCGTTGTATGGGAAAGAGTGTTCACACGAATCCTAACAGGCTTCCTGGTTCAAATGAGATCTGTCTACCGAACCATTGTACACCTGTGCACTTTTTATTTTCCCGAAACCCTCAAAATCCCCCCATCCGAAATCCAGACACACTGGACACTGTTTGCTGGAAGAGTTCTGTAGTAGACTAAATTTTTGGTTAACGAGCATCACCAAACTCTGAAGCGGGTAGAATTTTCTGCTCAATCTTTCGAACCAACTTGTTGGTTTGCTCAGCAAGACTGAGTGTCAGAATGGTATGTGGTAATATGCGAGCTAGATGGGGGAGGAAGCCCTTGTAGATGGCAAAGAAACCTTCGGTACGGATCGTCTTGCCCAGGCAGTCAAAAACACCCTTGTACAGGTCACCATGTTGGTTATAGAGACGTGACATGATAGTATCTGTGCACATTATTAGTCAGAAATATATGTTGTAGAAGCAACATATTTATATTAGCGACTTTCCAAGTCAACTTGAATCGCAGAATTCATAGGAAAGTGGGAGTAGGTGCAAGACATGCAGAGTGAGAAAAGAGGTGCGCTCACCTGGTGGATGCATGAAGCAGCAGACTACAAAGCCTGATGCAGTACTGCTTGCCAGATGTAATGGCGCACCCTCCTCCATGCCCACGTGCTTCGTGAGCATTCTCTTTGCTAGGAAGTATGTGGGTAGCTGTACGGAGCTACCGAAGCCGGTACGAATCATGGCCGCGCCCACACCTCTGTATAGGCCACCGATGCCACCCGCCTTGTAAATCTGGCGCGTACCATCGATCGCATTGCGGTATTTGTGCTGTGTGCCGACAGGGAGGAAGGGTGAATAGCTCTGAAGACGGGTCTTGACGAGGAAGAAAGGGGAGCCGGCGGCGGCGCCAATGATGCCCGATGATGCGCCGCAAAACATATTGATGGCGAGATTCTGCCTAGCACCATCGTTCAACAGGAGGGACGCGAGACCATGGCGCATGGGCTCATAGAAACCCAACCGGCAGCCGTTGAGCAAGATCTGATACACGTATGCGCATCCTAAACCTCTGTATATGCCACGAATGCCCTCATTTCGGACAATGACGCTGACACCGTGGATGGGGCCTCGGTAGTGATGTGGCTGGTGGCCTTTGGATTGGAGCTCGCCTTGCAGCTGCATTCTATTTGCGACGCGACCATCACGTTAGCCTTGACCCAGCTCTGCCCTCTGAGTCCCCCTTGTTCTGATCTTCAGCTCTTCGCACAGAGAGCCTGGCATCGAATGGGAGGATATTGCATACCGAATCTTGACGGTTTCGAAAGGATGCGTGGCCGTGACAGCACCGCAGGCGGCGATGCCACCAGCTATGAAAGCTCTGCGTGTCCGAATCAGCCGGCTGGTAAGATAACATCACCGAGAGAGAACCACGACGACTTACCCAACAGTGGTCGACATAGCGCCGCCCCGAGTCCCTGGTTGCGCACCAATTATCAACTACCAGTCACCAGCACAGCAAGGCGCAAGAACTCGTAGAGTATCCAAGACAAACAATGAACAAGCTGTTGGAGCGGCCAGAAGCGGTCAGAATCGGAGGAACGCCAAGGGCCGGGACGCTGGACTTGGCACAGGTCACCGCATGAGGCCGAGGCCGATCGATTTTTTCGGGGAGGGTGTCACAAGATGAATAGGTGAAGGATCCGAAAACAAGCAGAGCATGGACAGATGTGAAAAACGACAACTCGGAGGATACTTGGGATCTGACTGCATTGCCAGTCGGCTTAAGAAAGCCTGTACATGTAGGTACAAAAAGATGCTGCGCTAGTCAGCGACGCCATTCGAGACGGGGCCGTTCTAGGGTCGCTGGCATCCGAGATCGCAACCGATGAGAGGAGGTAGGTAGTGCTACTTCACACGAAACGAAAAAAGTGTAAGTAAGTAGGTAGCCTTTCACTACTTGAGTATTCCTATTAGCGAATGGGAAAGCTGGTAAACTCGCATAACTATAATACAGGTATATTAAGCATTAAGCAAGTACCTACGTACTCACGCAGATGGGTTTGGTACTCTACCTTGTTCTTTTACGTCCTACTGTACACAACCGTCTGACATCAGCGTTCTATGTCTACATCTGGCGATATTCGTCAAGATATAAACCTCGACGCTTTATTTTCTTGCCCTTTACTTGTATTTATTAACCAAGGCGCATGCATACGGCTCATGATTTTTCCCCTAAGGTTTGCATCTGATTGAAATATATAAATACCACAAGTTCTCAGAGGAGTCTGATGTCTCGGAGAAGAATACTTTCATAGCTACAATTGAAGAACGAGTGAGGCCTCATGGAACTAGCAAGAGAGTGGTTCTATATTGAGTAGAATCATAACATGGGATTTATTGGTCGAAACGTGTGATGTCACGATTTGTGCCACAACAAGGTGCCAAATATAAAAGCCTTGGCTTGAAGAAATATGTGTCTTTGAAAAAACCGAGCATCCCCAAGTTGGCTCCAATGTGTTCAATGCGTATGTGATATCTAGAACTAACGATGCAATGATCGAAAACAGGTAGCAAAATCGGTTCGCTAGCTAATGTTCCCCCGGTACAATGCTCTAAAGAAAAGGATATAAATCGCCCATATTCGCTCCATGCCGAAAATCACAATGACCATTGATGTCTCACTCAAAAACACACCACTAATGCAGAGAAAAAAGTGGACTCTTAGTCATCGCCTCATAACAACCGTCATATGATTTTCTTGCCGCGTGACGCTTAAAACGACTCGCGTCCGGCAAGTTAACTAGGTGGGTACAGGCAATTTGTCGACTCGAGACGTGAAGGGGACAGCTGCACCGACATCTCACAAGCCCACTGTACCCAAGCCAAGCAGGAGTCGCTCAAGGTCCTCCTATATTTGATTCGGTCCTGCCTGCGCCTGTGCGGCAGCATTCAGACTTCCCATAGCATTTCTTCTTGCGCTCTCTTGAGAGACACGTGCTGGATTTCCATCAAATACCCAGGGGCCAGCATCATTCCTAGGCGTAATTGGTCCTTCGTGGACATTTAATAACCCATTTGGAGTAGGCGATGGCGTTCTGCGTGGAGAGGCGCTCGGAATGGGCACGGGATCCGACGCTGCATGTCTCGATGGGCCAGCAGATGTCTGAGGTGTTGTTGTACTTGCTAGGTGTACCGTTGCGTCGCCAGGCTCGGCTTGGTCAGCGTACCGTTTCAACGAATCATCGTTTGCTTGTGGCGCTGGATTTATATGTGCGTTATTTGCAGGGCGTGCGTCTTCTTCAGCCTTGTCTTCTGCAATTTCTTCCGGAAGTTGTTGCCACTCTTCTGCTGGCTCATCAATTTCGGCATCCAGATCAGCAGTCGCCCTGCAGTTGGGGCATATGAAAATTGGCCACGAAGGCCCGTGTAGCATCTCACGAATGCATTTGAAATGCCACGTGTGAGAGCATGGAGCAACAAAGAGCGATTGACAAGGCTACACATAGACTTAGCATAAGATAGCATGGTTTTGGAGTCTTAGGGATATTGAAAACGTACTGCAATCGCATTCAGGCAGATGGAGCAATCTTGAGCATGGGATGACCCTGGTGATGCAGTTGACGCGGGTGATGTCAAATCTCTTAAGCGCTTGTGAGTGGTCATGCTATGATTGCATTAGCATCATCTAACTAAGTTTTGGGCAAAGGTAAAACAGTGTGACTTCGGGAGGAATCGGCAGAGCACGAAACAACTTACTTGAAAGCATTAGGTTTGGCCTGCCAACCCCTATTCAGTTCGATGCGCATTTTGACACATCTATAAATCATTTCTTCACCGCCTTTAAAGTCTATCCCCAACTGTACAATGTCTCCATCATTAATGGGATACGGCTTGGACTCCGTAGCAGGAGCACTTAGGCGAATATGATTGAGAAACGTGCCAGACGAGCTCTTGACATCCTTGATATACCATTTCCCCTTCTCATACCAGAACTCGCAATGACGCCGACTGACGACCTTGCTTTTGAACCCCACGGGGGCTGCCGATGGAGCGTTCATAGGAACGGGTGCATGATTTTCTCGCTCGGAATAACGCCCAACTTTGATAGTCTCCTTGCCGGTTGGTAGGGTGCGAGCAACTGGTGTGAAGGATAAGGAGGGACGAGTGGCCCGCGGGTCGAAGAAAGCCGATAAGCGTATGGAGGGGAGCGCTTCATTGGGAGACATTTCGTTCAAAGTTCCTAGCGTTGCAGAACGGGCCCTTGTCATGTCTACGCGGACACTGGGTAACTCTGGGCTGGGACTGGAATTTGACTCCAATCTCTCCTGCAACAAGGCTAGCGCAGCGCTCTCACTAAAGCGAGAACTGAAGCGACGATTGTCGGGGCTCGAGCTACGGTTCCTAGCGGCGTTCTGATCAGCTCGGGGGATGGGATCAACTATCGTGGTGTCGAGAGTTATTGAAAGTGGCTCTGCCAGGTAATCGTCGCCGGTAATGTTCAGAGCATCAGAGAATGTGGCGGCGAGAGCTGACTCTTCTTGGTTGGGGTTGGGAGGGCGGGAGGTGGAGCGTGCACGACTGGCGCTACTATTCCCGCGAATGGACGAAGAGCGAAAGATGGCGCCGTGGATGCTGTGGCGGTTGGGATTGCGAGAGCTGCTTGACTCGCGGCTGGAAAGGAGCGAATTGGCGGTGTAGCTGCGAAGATTAATGATGCCACTGAGCCGTCGTCGCGCCGATGACGTTGCGGATGTTGCTGTTGAGGGAGAGGGTGTGGACGAGGCAAGAGGGTCGAAAATGGCAGGCGACGGAACGGCTGCGGGTTGGGACAGCATTTTAACGCCTAGTAACAATCGACCTGCCTGGCCCCAGTTGGAGGTCAGGTTGGCCTGTGGTCGCGTGAGTTTAGGGGGGGCGGAGAAGGGGGTTAGGGCGGGGGTTGGCGTGCTGCTCAGGTGCCCAGGTGCCTGGATTTGGTGCCCAGTGCTGGATGCTGCAGCACTATGAATGAACGGGGAGTTATACGACGTTGCCAGGCCAAGTTGTGATAATGCGCCTCGGCGTGTAGGCGGATATTCACGAGTACTGTATGCAGGTCCAATGTCTCATTAAACTCTCGAATAAAACTCTCGAGCAATAAAGCGAAGCCCCATGAACAGGGGATGGTGAACACGAAATGGAAGAAATGAACGGATGGATGGATGGATGGATGATTAATAGGTGTAGCGATGTACTCTATGTCGGCCTACAATCGAATGAACGACGCCAGCTAGCCAACAACAGTGAAAAGACGCCCAGAAAGATTCACTGGTCGAGGTACGCAAAAAGATTCTTGATAACGTGGTATTGCTGGCTGCTCGAGTGGCTGAAGACGAACTCGGGCTTTCATAAGACGAGGCTCCTCGGGATGTAATGTATAAGCTGCAGCAAGAAACAAAACAGGGCGTCGATGGGTATAGAAAGTCGGGTATCTACAGTACAAGCAGTCAGTTCATCGGCAAAGCGTGCAAGACGATATTACTGGCGAGCCAACGTAGAGGTCGAGGACGTACACTCTGTATGTGAGGAGGAACAAACCAAGAGAGCGGTATGCCGAGGGATGCTGCAGAAAGGATGTCGAAAACGCCAAAAAGAATTTCAGAAAAATCTAGACAAGGAAACAGCTGAGGCACGATAGGTAATATACCGAGCAGCATTATTGCACCCGTCGGGATCGATCTGTCATGCAGTATCCCAAACATAGTATATGTTAATCTACACTACACTAAATTATAACGAGCTAGGGGGTGTCAAATCCACTGGGGCTCAGATGGCGCGAGTTCATGATGATCTCTCCATCAGGATGGTTGAGGATGCAAGCAGCTGCTTTGTTGACCAGGAATGGCCTTCCTTGGACGGGCCATGTACTATAGTACGGAGCCGATCCATTATTAGATAGCTTCCATGTACATGACACACCCCACAAGGTGCATTAGGTCGGAGGATTGACTGAAGGAGTACCTGGAACAATATCGTGGCCATCATGAAGATACCTAGCGTCCTAGCTGACTGCATTAGATCTAATCACGGCCCTACCTATTGGATAAAGGAAAAACCAGCCGTTCTAGCGGTCTGGCTAACGGGAGCTGCCAGTTTAAGGACTCGTGATGGCGATGTCCGGCCAGCTCAAGCACTTCAAGGGTCGTGTGGAATAATATAACCTGAAGCTCTATTCGAGACAACACGCCGCCGGCAGACACTTCAGATCGAGGCCTACGAAGTATATGGAGTGGTAACGACTTGGCAAAATCCTCATATGCCTTCTGATTCGCCTACGGTCACTGTCTGTCTCAAAACCACTACGGTACCTACATGTTATTCATTACACGCATCAACCGCGAGCCTGACCAGATCAAGTATGAGACTCGAGACCCAAACAGCAGCCCCAGTCAAGCCATCAGGCACTTGTACATGACACGCTTTGTTCTGGCTGGCCTCTTCTCGGACAAGGGACTAAGAAGAAGACATGGTCTCAGATATTGCCCAAGGCTTCACTTCACGGCTTGGGGATGGGGTTTCTACGATGGCTGTCGTTCTCCTTCCTCTTGCTTATGCATGGATGAAGGACTCATGCTAGCTCCGGCAAGCATCTGGGACAGGATATCTGGATGCTGAATAGTCGGACACGGGTACCTAGTCAGCCTGCAAGTTGATCCTACTGCGACGTTCTGGGGCATCTTTACTTAAATGGGGAACCTTCTGGATTTTATCGCAATTATGCCTACCCCGGCCAGTACTCCAAGTACGTAAGGCAAAGCTCTACCCCCATTCGCCGGTACCTACTTACATAGTACCTACTCGCCTGGTACTCGCCTACCGCATTGGCACTGCATGGGGTGAGGGAAAACATACGTGTAATACCTAACGCAGAATGCAGAATGCAGTACCGATGAGTGGAGAGGAGAGAAGCCCGCAAAACCCCTTGTAGGTAGTGTAAGTAGGTAGTTCATTTAAAGACGACCGGTACATACCAGGATAGTACGCAGAAAGTACCGTTCTTGGCCTGGGTCCCCGTTCTGTGACTGCTTATGACGATCGCCCAACTATGCTGACCTTGATCGTGTAGTGTTGACTACTAACCTGACGTAAACTGCCTAATAGCGTGCTAGAGTCATCACCTGGATTTCATCAGTTCATTCTACTTCGTAAACCCAAGTCTAGCGTGTGGATGGGATGTACATGTACGCGTACTGTAGATCGCAGGGCAAGATAATTCCACCAGAATTTCGGACGTCAAAGTTGCAACATTCTCTTGCGCAACTCGGACACAACGCAACTGTACTACCTACCTACTATGTAAGTAAGTACCTACGCAGACGTTGCCACCGGCATTGACCTGTCATGGTAGGTATTTACGGAGTGCATAAGTCAGCAAGCAGGAATTATCACGGTTCTGTCATGGGCTGACATGGGGCTGGCATGGGGGGTGGGCAGAGATGGGCTACACTAAACTTCACCTAGCACTCGACCTCGAATCCCCCACTGCAGAATCCACCTTGGTGTAATTTTAGCACACCTTCCGCGTGAGCGCTTGAGCGCGAGGCTTTGTTCGAGTGTTTCAGTTTCTGGAATTAGCACCAGAGGTGACCCGGTCCAGAACCAGCTCGCCAGCCAAGCAAATCAATTCTTAGCCCACCCCGGGTTTCAAATGTCGGTGCTGCCGATACTACGGTAGGTACCTGCTCTACTAAGCAAATACACTACCTACAGTAGCGTGCAAGCTCGCTGCACAATTACCTGCATCTATGGCCATTCAAGCCTCATCTGCCGGAGCCCCATCCAAGACTGCGATACCTGTACCTATTTACCAGGACGACTACAGATACAAAATCTATATAGTGCATGCTTCCATATCAGATTTTCAAGGAGGTTGATAAGATTACCTAGGTAGTTTATAATACTGTAGGGTAATCTATCTGTTATCTGACTAAGAAGTTCTGTGCATATTGATTTGAATGCTAGGTTATTTACATTGGTACGTTAAGTAGCAGTAGTCAGCCAACTTCTGTTTCGAAACATTTGACATTTGAAAGTGAACTATTAGCCCAGTATCCACAACAACAACAACACCCCCAGATCTATCTAAACCATGTGCTAATTAGCGCAGTAAGTCATGTGTGTCAAAGCATAGTGAGTGAACTACGGCTTTCATCATGGTCATATGACGGTTATGTGAAGTTGGTGATGAGTCCTTTTAGATAGAATCTCTCCTAGCTCTTATGAGAACTTGTCCTGGTACCTCACTTGCATTACTGAGCCAGTTCTTATTCGTCATGAAAAGGCTACACAGTAAACTCTCCGTCGTAATTATTGTACTATTAACGTCATCCTAATACTGGTTTAAGAGAGGAGGCGCAAGTAAGTAATGGCTCAGCCCTATTACTTCGTATGGTGGTTACCAAAATTGATCTATGCTTACCTAAGCCCACCTACGAAAGTACCTATTGCAGAGTCATGTGATAGCCCTCCAGTGCTACCTTCAAATGTTGTTAGGTACTATGTAGTTCATTGGTGTCCGATGATAAGATGATAAGCGATCCCGATAAGCATATCCATGCTCCGATAAGGGTCCCTTGGTCATCTTCAATCGTCACTGTCAAATATCTCCTCCTCCAGTTGGAAGAGCACTAGCTGAGGCACCCCCGCGCAACCGCTTCGTGATGTTTCGCGCGTATACGTCGAAGTCTTTGGTGAGAGGCTTTGCCTCGCCCAGGAGTGCCACGGCCAGGGCTGCGCGTCTCTCATTAAACCGCAGCCTTGCCACCGTCAAAGTTCGAGATGCTAAGGTAGTCAAAATCCTTTTCCCAAGCCGTTTCCACATTATGGATGGACATGTGCATATGTAGACACATCTTCTAACTGCCTCGCTAGGAACCTACTGAACTAGATCACATAACAACGCTTCCAAATGGTGTTCGCGTGGCATCTGAAGCGCTTCCCGGGTCTTTCTCTGGTGTCGGTGTTTATGTCGAGGCAGGATCGCGATTCGAAACTCCCCAGCTCAGCGGCCTGAGCCACCTTGTCGATCGTCTAGCCTTCAAATCCACAACTAGTAAATCCAGTGAGGAAATTCAAGAGATTGTTGAATCGCTTGGCGGGAACATACAAAGTGTTTCTTCCAGAGAATCCATCATGTACCAAGCTGCCACTTTCAACTCTACAGTTCGTGCCGCAACCGAGTTACTCGCCGACACGATCCGAAATCCCCGCATAACGGAAACCGAAGTTTCTGACGAGCTTGAGACTGTCCAATATGAAATCACTGAGATATGGAAGAAACCAGAGCTCATTATACCCGAATTGGTACACATGGCAGCTTTTAAATCTAATACCCTTGGGAACCCCCTCCTATGTCCCATGGAACGCATACCCCACATCAACAAGTCAGCCATTGAGGCCTATCGGGATACATTCTATCGCCCAGAAAGAACAGTGGTGGCCTTCGCTGGCGTGCCTCACATGGAGGCCGTGCAATTAGCCACGGAGTTCTTTGGCGACATGAAGTCCACAGGACCACCACTGCTATCGAGATCTGGCTCGGAAACATCAGTTGAAACCGAGGCTTCTACTTCATCTTCATCATCGGCCAGCTCCACTCAACAATCTTCCAGTATCTTCTCTAAGTTACCTCTTTTCAAGAAAAGTCTCTCCACCTCCGCAAGCGCGAAAGCTGCTGTCATGAATTCTACGCCTCTCGTTCCGACACTGGAGGACATTTCTGCTCCCGCTCGGTACACAGGAGGCTTCATTTCGCTCCCTACTCAACCACCTTGCCCAAATCCTATGCATCCCAGCTTCAGCCACATCCACATAGCATTTGAGGGACTGCCCATAGCCTCTAAAGACATATATGCACTAGCAACATTAAACACGCTGCTGGGCGGTGGTGGCTCGTTCTCTGCTGGTGGTCCCGGGAAGGGCATGTTCTCTCGATTGTACACCAACGTTCTCAACCAACACGCTTGGGTGGAGAATTGTATGTCTTTCAATCAGTCATACACGGATTCTGGTCTATTTGGCATCTCTGCATTATGCACTCCTGGCAACACTCAGCGTATGCTAGATACCATGTGCCAGGAACTTAGGGCTCTTACCTTGGATACGGGCTTCTCAGCTCTAGGTGAACTCGAGGTACAACGTGCCAAGAACCAACTTCGATCGAGTCTATTGATGAACCTCGAAAGTCGCATGGTCGAGTTAGAAGATCTCGGTAGACAAGTTCAAGTCTATGGTCGGAAAGTACCAGTGCAGGAAATGTGCCGCAGTATCGAGAAACTGACCATACAAGATCTTCGACGCGTCGCCAAGATGGTCATAGGGGGTCTCGTTCAGAATGAGGGGAAGGGTAGTGGCGCTCCCACGGTCGTGATACAAGAAGCAGATGCACCGCACTTTACAGCGAAGCCAATGACCTGGGAAGAAATTCAAGATAGAATCTTCCGGTGGGGTCTCGGCAGACGGTGAAACTAGGTTCGTGAGTGAAAACAATAATGGTGGATGGGGTCTGCCGTTTTATAAATTCCCGGGGTACACACCAATCTCGAACGGTGGCGCGGTGTACGAATTAGGCTGCGGGAAGAATTTTGGAAGCATTATAAAGGCCGAGTCCTAGCATAGATAAGACACCGTCACTTGTATATAAATATGTAATAACAGCATTAACGAAGAAATGGCACATTGTTATGACTATTAGAGAGTTTGTTCTTTCCCACATTGAGCATGTCTTAGGCTAATTTTTTTGTTAAATGACTTGAAAGATAAGAAACCTGTACGAATTCTACTTCGTTGTTTTCATAATCTAGTAATGTCTATTAGGCTGCTAGAACATAGTTATGAAGCAGCAGTACTGAGCTTAGATAAACGAGGTGATAATGTCGACAATAATCTTGCAGTAAACACTCCATCATCAATGCTGAAGACTATATATACATAATATATTACAGGCCCTTTGGCAGCGTCACAACGGTCATGCGGCCGCCTTGGATCCGTGCTCCTTTCTCCTTAGACGCAGAACCTCCTACCGTCCCCATGGTGCCCTCAGGCGCATCAACAGTGACGACGATAGCGCCGGCGGCATCTCGTTCCCAGCTAACACCTAGCGGCCCGTACGGCGTCGGTACCACACCCCTAGCCCAGCCGATATCCTCCGTAGCCACGGGATCAACAGCCCATTCACGGAAACCCGGCCGCGTGGGCCTGACGCCGAGCAAATAGGTGCTGAGCAACGGCGTCACGCCCGTCGACCAGCCGTGGGACAGACTCGTATCGGCGGCTTCGTACTTGCTCCCGTCGGCCCCGATGCCCTCCCAGTGCGTTGTCCCGGGATCTTGACCCGCCATCCATCCCCACGTGCGTCGTATCAAGTCGATCGCGCCCGCGACGTCGCCGGCCTCGAAGCGCGCGGCGCCCTCAAAGTACGATATAAATGCGTACACGCGCGTCGAAAACCCTGCCCCCAGTTCCTCGCCGCCGGCATCGTAGAACGCGTTCCCGTAGAACCGCGCGTGATGCGTCGAGAGGTAGTCTAGTGCCGCGGACGCAGTCGTGCCGTTCGCTATCCCTGATAGCACAGCGAGACTGTTTCCGTCCTGCGCGTGCGCGGCGCATCCCGTCCCCGTGCATTTGCGGTCGAAGTACGCTAATGCCGAGGGGTCCCAGAGCGTCTCCTGGAAGCTCTGGGACACAGCGGCTGCTCGCTCGCGCCATCGGGCCGCGTCTTGCGTGGCGGGTGTGGAGAGGAGTTCCGCGAGCTCGGCGGCCTTGTTCAGCGCAAGCACGTATAGGGCGCTGTAGTACGCTGCTGAGCCCGATCGTGGCAGAAACGCGTAGTCGCCGTATCCGTCCTGTCGTACGAGCAATTGCGTCGCGGCATCTGTGTGCGCGGGGTAATACGTGTCTAGGATCTTTGTCAGGACGGAGTAGTGCGCCTTCATGTATGACGTGTTTCCTGTGTAGAAGACGTAGTCCCAGCTACAGGTGATCCAGTACAGCGGGTAATCGAAGAGTTGCAGCGTGTAGTGGTTGATGCTGGCTGGTGGAATCCATCCGTCTGCTCGCTGGTGGGCAGCGAGGTCCTCGAGGACATTGAGGGTTGCGTCCGAAGCGTCGGCGTGGGAGAAGTAGCTTGTTAGCGATGCCACTGCTAGATCCCCCATGTATGGATCGCGATCCCGCTTTGCGCCGTCATGAAGGACGAGCTTGCCGAGGAGCGTAGCGCTTGTTGCGCCCCGAGGCTCCGTGTCGTTGGTGCGAAAGATATCCGTTCCCATTTCAACTGTGTAGACACCATTATACCACCATTGAGTTAGGTTCGTATCAGAGCATTCGAACCATCCTGTGAATGTGTCCGCAGTCCCTAGATATCCGGACCAACGCAGACTGACGGACGAAATCTCGACTTGGCCTTCGGCGGATGTGTACGGCGAGTCTGTTGTCAGGGCGTCTAGCGAAATCCGCACATATCGAAATGCATGCAGGCCATCGGAACAGACTTGGTCGTCATATTCACAAGCCCATTGATCTTCCCAGGTATATGGATTATTCTTCACAGCGATCTAGGGATATGTGAGCGCTAGGACTTACTACTGAGATAACGATCTTATTTCCTCACCTGATCTGTTCCGGTAGTGATGAGTTGGGGCGGATCCTGTTATGAAAAAAAAACACACTTAGCTCCTACGATTCGGTGCTGAGTCTCATAGGAGAACCCCCCGGTTATACGAGTATGAAGCCATGATATGAAAAACCACGTACTCCTTGTGCTCTGTCTGAACGGGTGTAATCACTACGTTCAGTAAGATATTCAAGTGCCTCTGAAAATGCTAACCGCACCCCAGGAAAAGCTCCAGACGACCCATTCGTCGAGCCAGCAAACTCGAGCAACAGCTGACCGACCACATTCTGTCCAAAGTCGACGACGACTGTCGGGATTTCGTCCGAGCCATCAACTCTAGTGAACACAGTCGTGGCAGACCCCGTGACAAGCCCATCGGCGCTGTCGACATTCCCTCGTGTATGGTTCGACAGTATTGTTACCGGACGTACGATGGCGCTAGTCGGAGCGCGCACGTACTGATGCCAGCTCGGTGAGTCTGCGGCGCGTATTGGCGATGACCACACGAACACAGCCGGCCAGAGGACGGAGATGAGCGAATGTGTATACATTGATATGTCAAGTCCTCGCCTTTATCCAAGCGATACGTAGCAGAGCAATAGCAGGATACGAGGCTGCTAGATGTGAACGTAGTTATATATAAGCCATAGACTGTGAACAGAGCATCAGACGCCGTACACCATCATCCATCCTTGCAACGTTCCATCCGGTGTGAGAGGGGCTGTACGCGTTCGCAGCTATGCGCTGTTTGCTGGTCTTGTCTGCGAGACTTGAAATCCAAGCATTCCGTGGCTCGGCCTAATCCAAAACTAGAAGCATTCACCAACCCCGTCACACAATCTCGGCGTAATGACAACCGACCCGTCGGGCCCGCGGGGGTTGTTGTGGATTCCCATGACGCCGATAGACCCTGGAACAGGATCCTCGGCCATACGCATGGGGCAGGTGAGAAACGGGCGCGGACCCCGGACCAAGCCAGCGCCGTGTCGATGATCATGTCCTTCGCATTATCGATACACGGTAGCACTGAATGCCCGCGGTCAGAACTTAGCGAGAAGGTTACAAATGCTGTTCCCTAGCTTCTCTGGCCGCGTTATGCATCAGTATCGCGTAATATTTTGCCGATATGTAGTTTAGGTTGCATCTTATGAGTGACCTCAAAACCATCCGATCTATAGTTTGGACAATGCGATGTAACTCAAGAGATAGAGAACATAAAAGGTTTCGCAACACATATCACGCATTGAGACGATGTAAAAGAAATCAAAGCGCTTCTATTAATCAGTATTGAACGCTTCAGTTTGGAATCCTGCTTATAGCAGGATCTAAACATTTATTCTATTACTTTTTCCCCCAACGCCGTCGAGCAAGAAAGCTGTTTGGATGCTCGAGTCACCTTGTACTTAAATTCACTTTTCGGTGGGAACCAGGCATCAAGTGGATTCCACCTTGGCCATTCTCTTGGACATGCTTTGCGGAGGTTAGTCTATGTTCTAGAACACCAACGAAAATTAAATCGAAGATCATCGAATTTAGGACTTACAAGTCATAGAACGCAAATTGACTAGGTTGACTGCCAAACTCGTACACAAAGCGAGATGCCAGGTAGCTTCCGAATATGGCCCTAAGATAAGCGTCTGGAACACGCGAAATAATGTCGTCAAGTCCAAGCTTGTTCAATAAGAGCTTAGGGAGGGCATCGGCCAGCACAGATCGTCGAATCTTCTCGTTGTGCCACAAATCAGACTGCTGCAGTGACTCATCGAGGTCCGTGATAGCAACAGACAGCTTATCCGAAAGCACTGCACGAGGCACTCCAGTTTGCTCGTACTCTCTCCATATGGCTTCGAATTCTAGTCGGGCATTTCCGCAGATAGTCTCTTGAACTTCTTTCACGTACGCTTTGTAAAACTCGGGCGCTCGGCCTTGGTCATCGCAACACATGTTTTCTTGGAATCCTGCATCATCGAAACTGAGTGCTGCGAGAACTTCCAGTGAGGACGACGTAACTCCACCCTTATTTGCAGAAGCATCTTTGAATAGAACACATCCAGCTTCTTCCAGCCGGAGTTTGGCGTCTTGTGTGATGAAGAGATTGGCTCCTTCAACGATATAAGGTATTTTGGTTCTTCCATCTTTAATAAGCCTGTTCACAGTGGCAAGATCGATGGACTCAGGGCGACCACCACAAGGGACAAAACAATCCGTGAGATCCGAATCCCTCAGATGAAACACATTGCGGAATGCGGTTCCATTATTAACGAATTCACCAGAAGGCAATGTGATATTTGAGTCGTCGCACAAGACACGATAGCCATCCTTTGACAGCTTTGATATGTCAAATTGAGAGATCATGACCCGTTTCTTGGCCAAACGTCGCAGTTCATCCTTGTCAATACCATTGGGATCGACCAAGACACCGGAACCGTCGACAATGGAGGTGTATTTCTCATTGCTGAGAAGGATCTCGTTGCTTCCCAGATCGCCATCAGGACCGCCAGTTTGCATTTTTTTGACAGTGGCAGGATCAAGGTTCAGCTTGCGGTAGATGCCTTTAACATATTCTCTTACCGACAATGTAGTCATGCCATATGCGTCGTGCGGAATACCACCCAGCCTGGGGGATTTGCCTGTGAAAAAGGACTTCCACCAAGGAGCACCTCGTAAACGAGCATGCTCGGTAGCCCAATCCACCAAATCAGCCGTGTTTTCGTCGGGGCCCATGAATAAAATCTCCTGCTTGAGATGAAGGTCAACTATAGGATTCTTGATGCCGGGGGTTTGAGCAGGGAGGAGAAGATCCAGAATACTGTCAATGTATTTCTCGAAAGCTTCGCGTGCTCTGTCTTGCTGTTTGGCATCAAGTAAAATCACACCCTTTGAACCACCTTCCGGAATATCCTTATTCTTGCGTTGCTGCGTGCTAGCAAGACCGTAGTTTTCATCGAACAGATTTCTCGCATTGATACTGAATGCCTCCTTGCTGCGGGATTTCACGATTCTGATACCGCCGCGGGCGACATCCTTGAATCGGAGATGGAAACCCCGTGCTTCGGCACTAATAACAAGAAACATGCCAAATAAACGACGGGGATATTCTGACTCCGGAAGAAATTTTGGATCAAGACGGAAGCTCAAGGCTACTTTAGTAGGCGTGAAGTAGTTGGTTTTCAGAACAGCAGTGTTGAATATTCGGAAAGCGGTCATCACCATCTCCTCATGTTCGTTGGACACTTCTCTGCTGATCTTTTCCTTAAGAAGAGCATCCGAGAGAATGTCAACGGAAGGAGTTGGGGCAATGACATGGCGTTCAAATCCTGCTCCAACAGCTAGATGAATACTGGCAAAGGCTGCATACAGAGACCTGACCAATTCAGGGTAGGATGAGATGATCTCTAATATGTAGTCAGGAGTGAAAGTCTCAGAGCGTAAGCGGCGCTTAAGCTTAGAGAGCATCTCGGCATGCGCTGCATTAGTAGCATTTAACGCGTTTCTGATGGATGTATACTCCGACCCTAGGCGGTTCAAAAAGTGCTGGACAAAAACCCAGACGCAATGTCCATAGACAGTTTCTTGAAGACTTAGCTGTCCAGATGCAAACAGTGGATGAAGCTTGTTCTGCGGGATGCAGTACAATAGAGAGATTTCTTTGGTGATTTGGTGGATTGATTGCTCCATGGGCATGGATAATTTTTCTGGGGTTGCAGCTGGTTTCAGGTAGATACTCATGACGGTGATGCCGTTTGAGAATTGCTCAACATATTTCCTGGAGCTAGTAACTCCGTAATAATGGTACAAGTCGCTCAAAGCGCTGAAAAGTCCACGAGCTGTCCGGGAACGGAATGCGACGACGAGACGCTTCTCCTCCGTGCCTTCGATATCGAATACTTCAATAACTGGCCCTGTACGGCTGACAGCGAGCTTGATGATGTCATGATAGATCAGCTTAGTATTCTTAGTCGCCTTTGTCAAAAACATCCTATCGCTGATGACTTCTAGACGCGTCTCATTCGGATCTGGCCTAGAATCCACGAATTGGCACTGGTACACGAAGTAGCAGCGGAGAGAAGTAGTGGATGTCTTATCGTTGGATAAAGACACGGGTGAGCGGAAGGTTTCAACTCGAAATCTCTTGTCGGGGTCTGTGTGATCAAGGTACTTCGCTTCCAGTCTGTTTTCGTAACGCGGGCCCTTGATGTTAGACAAACCAGGTACACTGGTGTCAATGTAGATAGCGTGATCTGTAGCCTCCATGTCCAGCTGTATCTCTTCACGCTTGTCTATGCGTGAGTGGGCTGCGACCTTGGCGGCATACATCGATGTTATTATCGTGGCAATAACCTCTGCTTTCTCCATCTGAAAGTAAACATCGTCGATGCCCAGTTCATTATAGAACCAAGATATTTGCTCATCCAGATGCGAGGCAGGAATCCAGCCATCTTTCTCTATTAGTTCCTTGACTGCAATTTGTTAGCAAAACAGACAGTCTAACTCGCTGTAGTAGAGTGGGAGTCTTACCTGTGGCCATCTGTGCTCCTTTGCCCTTGAACTCTGGTGCAATATATCCGACTGTAGCGGATCGTAGGACCTTGTGTCCATTCTGGCCATTAACCTTGTCACTACCAAGGGGGACGCTGAAATGAGTGGGCTGCGGCGATGGATGGCGAGACACCTGCTCATCCTTGACCTTGCTTAACAGCTTATTAGCAGGAGTCATGGCCTCTACTGAGGCTGAATCTTGGGAAGCCATGGTTTCTCTGTCGTGATGAGAGCTGTCTAGCAAGTCTAATTGTTCCGTATAACTGGTCAACCTGGCAATGTGTGAGTTGGGTGTTTCCAGAGTCAACATCTTGACGATCATAAGTAAGAATCGTAAACCGGTCCCGCCAATAAGCTAGAGAGAGAAAAGGAACAATGAACACCTAGATATGGACTGTAAAGTGAATTTCCCTATCTTCAGAAAGAGGCAAAGGGCAACTGTAGGTGTAGGAAGAGAAAGGGAGGTAGAAAGCCACGGCACGCAAGGACTCAGGAATGACAAGATACAATAGGGGATTTCATTGTGTTATAAAGTGGCAGCTTGCCAGGGGCATGTTCTCTGTCATGATTGGCATGGAGGTTTGTCAACTGGGCATATCTAGTTATGGTAGCGATGTACCAGAAACTGTGATATGAACGGGTATTCACACCCTGGGGTGTTCTCGTATTGACTGTGTTTATGCGGGCCGCGTAGCAGCGCATGCAGCCGTCTACAACCAGCCAACTCCTGCAGAATAATCAAGACGGGGAGATGGAAGTAGGGTATCATTATAAGGTATCATGACCGATTCGCTCTCCCGCGTGCAACCTGGAAGGAGGAATTATCGCCAGGCTGCTGTTGGTTGGTCCGAGAGGGACCCGGCGGGCGAGTGGAATGCGTGCGATTAGAGAGAACATATCAAAAATAGAAAGCACACCAAACAAACAGGCTGAAGACCAACCAAGACTTACCGACAGATAATGATCTATCAAAAACGGGAATAGATTTTCTGGGCTTGCTGCGCGGAACTGTAATTGTGACAGCAACGGCAGTGGTCCACAAATGTAATGGGAAAATAGGCCGATCTGCTGGAGACGGATAGCTCGATGTCGAGGTCTAGACGTTGAAATGAAAAGAATAGGCGGATATTCACAGCAGCAGCGGCTGTCAAAGGTTGTAGGCCAAGGGAGGGTTGGGTGGCAAAGCTGGTTACGATACTTGATGCAATGTCAATCTGCCAACAAATTGACCCAATGAACTCTGAAGCTCACAGACAATACACGCTGAACGGTGTTATTGTCCTGTAATTGTGGAAGGGATGGCGGCAACAAAGACGATGTGAGATGCGAGCCAGGCAGGTGACAGAAGGTGGCAGTGTAGATTAGGGAGGTATATAGATAAAATCGTGGTAATTGTAGATGCGTGTAGGTAGTAGGTCCGAGGTATATATGTTGGATTGTCAAGGTAGGTATGTCATGTCAATGTATGTAAATGTATGATGATGACGCAGGATAACTGAACCTTGGGCTGAGAAAGCGATACTGATAAGATCAGTCAATCGGCAGGCCTGGGTAGTACAATAGGAGGTCCCCCGGTTTTCGCACTGGGTAGGTAGGCACAGGCTCGACAGGCACAAAGACAAGACAAGCTGGAACTATTGTGCTTTATTTTTCTTGTCCGGTGCACCACCGCTTGAGGCGAGGCCAAGGCTACAAATAGACACGAGGAGAAGTGGATGTGGTGCCAGGAACAAAGAGCCGTAGGGCTGGGGCTTGGTCTGGCTGGGCTAGGCAATAGTTGAAGGTTGTTGCTGGTAGTAGAGGGGGATCTTGTCCATGATAGGCCGGATGAAAGAAAGATAGAGGTGTTGAGGCGTGGACGGTAATACCGAGTACGAGTCCACGAGTCCAGGCGCACCGTCACAGATTGATTGCATACCTACCTACTTTTCGCCTGAGCAACAGGACTCACGAGGTGTTTATATATCTCCCGGCCACAACCACGGGGTTCCTCAGAGCATGCGATTGATCCGATCGTGAAGGCCAATTCGTTCCTCTGACCAGCCGGCCGGCCGGCCTACATGCTAAGGAAGTATTAGTACACACTACATCCAACGTACACACGCTACACTGCTGTAGGTATTCCCAACAACCCTGTTGGCGTCATTCTGGGCGGACATTTCAAAACGACACAATACTGTATGGGTATACGGAGTACCACCAACGTCAAGCATGAGGAGGCCAGAAAAAACTTCAGTCGAGGTGACGAGCAATGAGCGTCGTATGCAGCCAGTCCTAGCCGGAATGGGACGTGGGCTGTGTTGCAATTGGCCCCGACTGTGCGGTACCTGAAAATCTACTACTCTCGTGTACCCAGATATCTACTATCTACCTAGTACCTACAGGTACATTTATGTACTTACCTACCACTGTTTCTTTCGAACATACCAGTCTACAGTGGGCTAGCAAGTTGGTCAGTGAGTTCGTGCTACCTAGGGAAGTAGGTACCTATCTCCAGCTATTCCTGGGCATCTTCTAAGAAACCGCCTGGGCTAGCGTAAGATAGGTCCCTACAGGCAGGATACGGGTACCTACCTACTATGTACAGATAGGTACCTAGGTAGTGTAGCATACCTACGGTACCTGATGTGCCTGAATCGTGCTTCGCAGTTACTTACATACATACCTAAGTACCTAAGGTTGTATGGAACTTGGAGAACTTGGAGTAAAGTACCTGATACAGGCCCCACGGGTACAATGTCTGGACAAGCCTACCTCCACCAGTCTGCGCCAGATAAACAAGCGGTGTCAATACTTATAGTGATACGGTACCTGCCTATGAATACTACTATTTACTCTGCATTAATAGCTGGCCTTAGGCCGGTTATAACCTTAGCTGTCTACGTGACAGCAATGGCGACCTTAGGTAGGCGGTGCAAGGAGAAGTATTTTGCATGTCTATAACTGGGATAGAAACACGCAATCCAGACATGAAGTTTATAGCTTGTGCGGTGGTGAGTGGAATTGAGAGGTATTGATGGTGAAATCGATGATGAATTTTACGTACTGCAATGCGTATCAGCAAATCGATGCTGCCAATTCTCCACTGGCTACGGGTATATGGTACGTACCTACATACATACATGTATGTAGCTTGGGTGCTATGTTAAAGGCGAGCGGCTATTCAAGGCACGTTGATACAGATTGCCATGCCCTAGACAAATACAAGTTGCCAATAATGTACATACCTACCATACCAGAGGAGTACCTATTGTTTCCCAATTGCAACTCATAATTCTCTATCCTCTCTCTCTCTCTATTTTTTAGACCCTGCCACTGATCACAACCGTTTGCTCTAGAATATGTCCCGGCATGCCCGGTGGCATTGTTACCAAGTATGTAGGTATCCTCAAGCCTCATGTCTTGCCTTCGTATTCACCATATGTACATGCCTGCTTAGTTAGTAAGTAGTCAGCTTTATTATTATGATGGCTTCTCATGTTGCTACCCTAGCAGGCATCTCTGCCATCTACTTACCCTCGCCAATTAAGATGGTCGTAAGGAAGCATCTAGAGAACATCATGCATTGCGCTAGGAATTTGAACGGCATCATACCTAGCATAGTCTATACATCATACTTATCTAAATGCCTACATCCTTAGGTATCAAGAGGTCAGAAGAGGTGTAGTATGAACTCGACGACATCTGCTCTAGTGCTGATGTACAGTTCAACGTCGGCATCAGTGTCCTTAGCTTCGCGATACTGTTCGGGTTTCGTCTGGGTAGGTTTCAGGGGTTTGGTGTTGGAAGGCCAGTGATATCAGGTAATATGAGGGCGTGGATGCACGCTGGTTCTAGAAGCTGCAAAATCTAAGATCGTGTGATGACCGAAGATATTGGCCTTGTCCATCTCGGGTATGGTTGTGCTTCTCGACACACAACCCCGGCGTGCACCAATCGAAGCGGATGGCCTGTTTCTTGAATTGCGCCTCTGCAACCCCTGCCCCGCGATCTTCGTCACGATCTGACAACACGCTGACGACGGACGGGTTGGTAGAGCGCCCCTGAGCTCCCCTGGCCGTCGGTCGAGCCATCCGGACCGTGCACGAACACTGTAACGGCGCCCCGACACCGTCATCCTTTGACTAAGACATTGCCGCGTCTTGCGTTCGGGTCACTCTTTTCGGTTTTCCATTACCCCCATTTTACCTGATAGTAGTTTGCCCAGCCCCAGCGTCTATGGGATACCTGTGGTCCTTGATGGTCAGCCGATCAAGTGCCCAACAAAACAGACCGATCCCGTGATAATCACTGTTTTCAAGCCCCCTAAGCTTACCTGGCTAGTGCTCGGGCCCTGCTCGGGGACGCCCTGGCATAAGCCGTAGGCTCCGTAGCACACACCAGTACCTGCCGCCCCTGTAGTAACTGTAACTTCTCTAGCCTGGTTAAACCCCAGGTTTTAGCCCTGGGACCTCCGGAATAGTCCACTCCTTCGTGCCCGTCCAGTACCCGTCATATTAGCCAGAGTCTCAGCCGATTGCGAAATCTTCTCCAAAACGAGCATCATGGGGACTGGCAATTTCTTTTCCACATACCTAGTAGAGGTCCACGGCTGTGTCACCGCTTCAGCTGCGAAACCTACTCAATTGTTGCTAGGACTAGGCACCAAAAGGGTTCACGTTTTGAGGTGCTTCTTGCCAATCCCATCCTCACTCCCACGATATCTGCGACATTGACGCATATCCCCTATTATTCATTATTACCTACGATTTGTCGGTCGTACAAACCAGTACTTAACGATTAGCTAAAAAGTACAAGGTCAGCATCCACTCAGACAACATTGATCTATTTTTCACTGCTACTTGGTACCTTCGGCACGTAGTAATTGTCGTCTACGCACCGAGCCAAGCTTTGCCATTCCTTCCGTGTGATGTTTTCCCAGCCGCCACCATCAAGGATTGTTCTGGTTCTCGGAGAATCAGATCAAATGATAAATAAGCACAAATCAAAAGGCAGATCCAAAGCTGGGGTACAGATCGACTCAACGCTAGGTTAAACAGACCAAACTATCACACGTGTACCCAATAGAGCTGAACAGAAACTCACGTTGGTCTCGATTTAGATGCACCTCTATAAGGCGTTAATGAGCAACAAGGGCTTGAGTGTCACGCATCGTGCCCTGTAATCTCATGCCGGCAACATCGTCGAGTTATGGTAGATTGTAGGGACTATAATGAAAAGCCTACTGGCTCTCTCAAAAGCCAATAGCATCTCGGCCCACCGACACGTCGCAGAGAGAGTCGGTTAGCCGAAAATACACGCCGGGTTTTACAAATTCGCACCATCATGGCCCGCCAAATTTGTAGCAGTCTCGGAGTGTTCACGGGCAAAATGCATATGGCGAAACATCGGCGCTACGTTGCTAGGTAGGTAGGTATCTCTCTGAGCTGCCGTGTCACTTCCACGAGCGCTCGGTACGACCGGTTGCACCGAAAAGCTTGTTGAAAAGCTTAGCCTGGCGGCACATTAATGAGCTCCAAACCATTACTTTGGCACAGATCATCTCAAGGATGTCGGATCTATTCCCGAACCCCAGCAAGCCTGCGAGAACGTACCATTATCTGCCTGGCATTCACACAAAACCGCCCGACATGCAACTGCCATGGTATTGCTATATCTCTGATGATATCCACAGATAACGACGTCTGAGTGCTTTGTGTCATGAATGATTAGCTCCAACTATCGTAGACCATCCACCCCACCTTGCGGGTGGTAGGTGGGGTTCTTCGGCATACACATACCTACGAAGTTACTCCAATACCACTTGTATGTTACGAGGCCTAAAGAGCTTCTTGATCCATTCATTGAGTCCAACTTCATCACGAATAATCTCTATCGTCCGCTGGATCGTCGTCGTACTCCGACATAATCCAACCCGTACCTCTCGGAATCAGCTTGAGCAGCGCTTTAGTCTAGGAGGGTATTCTGGTATGGCCACTTCAGCTGAGGTTTCCCCGTTTTCGGGCTTTCGCGCTCGGGCCGAAGCTCTCGATAGAGAGGATGGACTTCGTCACTTGAGAGACGAATTCCACATCCCAACTAAAGCCGACGTCAAGAGAAATACGCTGCTCGCAGGCGGTGAGATAATTGCCTCGTCGAGGGTATCTAGACAGGAGCTGAACGTCCGTAGATCGTAGCAATGACGCACATGTCGATGAAACCACGCCATGCACATACCTATGCGGAAACTCCCTTGGGGTACAGCCGAAGAGGACGGCGGCCCGCATCCAGCAATATCTTGCGACATGGGCAACCCAGGGCGTCCAGGGGCATTTCAAACCCCTTGAGGATTCCCCTCTGCCGACGTGGCTCGACGCAGATCATCGGGCAGCCAAAATGATGGCTCCCATAGTGGGTGCGGAGGAGACGGAGGTCGCTGTCATGCAAACTTTGACGGCCAATCTTCATTTACTGATGTCCGCGTTTTATCGACCTAACCCCAATGGCCGGCACAAAATCATTTTGGAGAGCAAGGCGTTTCCAAGCGATCATGTAAGTTTTACGTAGTGGGACTCTGCGAACGCTTGGACTAATACATATGACAGTTTGCTGTTCTTAGCCAAATTAGACACCATGGGCTATCCCCTGAGACCTCCATGGTAACTATTGAGTCGCCATTCGCAGAGGACCCAATCATCAGCACCTATGACATTCAAGCTTTGATATCAAAGCACGCGGCAGACACGGCACTCATCCTGCTCCCTGGAATACAGTACTATACCGGCCAGCTCCTGGATATCCCGACGATAACGGCATATGCCCGCAAGCATGGTATATTCATCATCTGGGATCTTGCCCACGCTGCAGGCAACGTGACCCTTTCTCTCCACGACTGGGACGTAGATGCCGCGGTCTGGTGTACGTACAAGTACCTGAATGGTGGACCAGGCTGTATAGGTGGCGCATTCGTACACTCACGGAACAGCCTGATTACGACCCCAGTTCTAGATGGCGAACCTGAGCCCGAGCAAAGTTATGGCCACCGATTATCGGGCTGGTGGGGGAACGAAAAAGGGACGCGATTTCAGATGGAAACTAAGTTCCATCCTGCCAAAGGAGCTGCTGGCTTCCAGATCAGTAACCCCAGTGTCCTCGACATTACGAGCCTCTGCGCTTCGCTCGAGCTTTTCGAGCTTGCTGGAGGCATGGCACCCCTACGAGAAAAGTCTAAGCGGCTGACGGCGTTTCTCGAGGAGTGCCTCGCGCAAATGTCGGAAGATGCAAAGAAGCTCTTCCGGACCATCACGCCGTCTGATCCCAACCAACGAGGCTCACAACTCAGTCTTTTGCTTATGGATGGTTTATTGGATGTCACGATGCACGGCCTACAAGAACATGGCATTATCGTGGACGAGAGGAAACCCAATGTTGTCAGAGTTGCCCCCGCACCGATCTACAACAATTTTAATGATTGTGTCGCATTTGTCGAGGCTTTCGAGACATCTTTAGTGGCTGCTCAGGCGGCGAAATTAAATAAATAAAAGAAAAGAAGTGGCCAGAGACAGAACGTCCCGAAGCAGCTTGAAGCCATCTACCTGCTTTTAGTTACTCGTTCTCTAAAGTCATCGCCCAGAATTTTTGCAAGGATGTGCTCCCCATCTCTGATTTTAGAATTAGATTTGCAAGTTATCAGTATCTTGAGTACATAAGGGGTTTTCAATGTCTCCCCTGCTGGGGAAGTATTCATTATGCGTAGAATGACATTAGATGCTGCTGCATGGTTAGGATTCTTTAAATTTCCTGTACTTGGCCTAGTCATACATACGTGTATGTACATACTGCTTAGGTAGTCTAGAATAAAGGTTGTATCCTGCTCAAAAACAACTTCGATTGGTGGGGTGGGATGAGGGTATGTGGCTCATACTCAGTACAAAGAAGGTCGATGTGGCGCCTATATTAACCCCACTTACAGTAGGTACTGGTGGCTTAGGTAGCAGATATGACGTAATGATGCCATCGTCACTCTTGGTATGATAATGCTGTTTGAGAAATCTTGGACTGAACCTGGTCATCCTCATGACCTGTGATGATAATAAAGCTTTAGCTACTCCATCCTACTGTGAATCTCTACGAACTTGCCCTGCACTCCAAAAAGCTCGCTGCTTGAACATAACCATTGTAACTAAGAAACACGCACCTGACCAGGTACAGTAGTATTCCTGCCTTAAATCACACATCACCCATTCCATATCGACCCAACACATCTAACAAGGCTCGTCGCAGAACTCACGCCCTTTCGAGCCCTAAAAACCAATATCAAAATGCCTCTCTTCTACTCCAAGGGTGTCGGCACAAGACATTTCGGTACCAACTTCAACGTTAGCCGTCACGGTGTTCACCGAGGACCATGGCGATTCTCATTCGGCAGATTCAACTGTTTCCGCGCTTAAATATTCGTTTTCCCACCACCCTACTATGGAAAACTTGTACGTGCCGGCCGCAGCCAGGCTCGTGATAGCTTGTCACGGGCGACCAAAATCCTTCCACATTACTGAGAGTAAAGCGCTTTCGAGGTTGGCGTTTAGGAGTTATAGAGCTGAGAAAGATCTAGAAGTGATTCTAGTGCATAGGGACGCAAGAAACTGTCCTAGGGGTAATAGACACATAATGGATCTAAGTGTTGCTGCCACGGATGTGGTGGATGCCTTGTAAGACTGCGTTGGTCAAGCCCTTGCACGAAAGGGGATGGAGGATGGTGTTCATTAGAGGGGTTTGTGGACAATACGAAGCTTATGAACATAATATACTAGTCATCTCGCGTGACTGTGCTGGTTCACAATTAATCGCGTTTAAAAATCTAAGGAGGATCTTAGGATACCTGGGCAACAGCCACGGCATTAGCAACCGAGCCATATTCAACTCCAGTATTACTAGTTACTAGATTACGATGTCTAGAACAATGCACTTTCTGTGCTCCGGCGTGGTGCTTGTGGAATTAGACGTGCAACGACGCCTTGGTACAAGGAGGAGGAATTGGTGTACATATTAAAGGGTTGGCGAGGGCTGGGTAGTGAAGTAGGCGCGTAGTTTAGGTAGGCCGTGACCCTTACAGCGATCTCTAGTGCCGCAACAGGGGTATGTGGCGCTAATTGTCAACTGTCGCCCCGCACTAGTTACCGACAGCAATAGTCGCGGCAAAGCGAAATTTCGCGGACACGGCTCCTAAGGCTACCTATCTCGCCCGCATCCTCATCTGGTAAACCCGCCCTGTCTATTTTCAAACATGTGGTACGCCATATCGATTTCTTCTTGTGATATAGGCAGCTAACTGACGCTTCGAAGCAAGCACATACTAAACGCCCAAGTGGCGATCCGTTCACCATGCTGTAGGTCCATCCCATTCTCAACCCGCTCGGACGGTAACTTGCGGGTTTGCCGTGCTGGGCCTGCGATTATAATGGCTTAGTTATTCGTTTACTGACCTTCGGGCGTGGGTGGAATATAGGCAAGAAATGGTTTGATTGTGCCGACTGCCACCACGAGCAGGAGTCGCATCAGCTCCAGCAGACCCTCGAGATGACGTTCGCGTGCAAGAAGTGCAAGAAATGCTTCCGCAAAGACGCGCAGGAGTTCGAGGAGGCCGACGAGTATTGCCCACATTGCGATAACCATTTCGTCCTCGAGGCCGTCGTGCCCAAGCCCGCGCTTCGTGTCGAAGGCGAGGATGCGAGAGTGGACAACCGCATGCTGAAGGACGACCGTGTTAAGAACAACCAGCAGAGAACGATATTTGATATACAAGCTGATGCTGATAAGCTGGGCTGATGTGGTGGTCGGGGGCGACTGCTAGTGGGAAATGGGATTGAAGTAGAGGAGGTGCATATTTACTGAGCGACTGAACTGCATATGATACCACACAATTATACATCACGAGACCAATGAATAGAAGATGAAGTACGCATTTTATCGCCATCATGCGGATCATTATTCGTAGTCAGGAGAATGCTCCCCTGTAGGAGCTTATCTTTGGTTACGATTATTTCTATGGTTCCTGACACCCAGCTCTTTAATCTGTGATTGACTATTCACTACCCCCCTCCCGCTCCCTCGGCAAGATAGTTGCGCTGCCCGTGCCAGGTGTCCGGCCAGTCTTTTTCTTGGCAGCTTCCTCCTGCTTCTCTTGCTCGATAGTCTTGACATAGGTCTCAATGTCTTCAACTGGGAGCATTTCAATAGTCTTTCCTGGGGCCATTATAGCAATCTCAATGTTCTTTGCACCCGTCTGGACGACCTCTAGAAGTGATTTGATTGCTAACCGAATCGTCGCCTCACGGTCCATATCATCCTGGTAGTTTCGCTCGAGGAATTCTCGTACGGTCTTGCTGGAGCGGCCGATAGCATTCGCCTTCCTGTGAACGGTAAGCCGAACAGTCTACTCATAGTGACAAGATATGCATACCATGCGGAATAGATGCCGCTGGGTTCCGTCTGGTAGAGTCTGGGCGCGGTGCTACCCTTGTCGAATCCCACGACCATGGTGCTAATACCGAACGGTCGCACACCACCACTCTGCGTGTACCGCTGTTGTACACCGGCGACATATTTCGTGATGTACTCAATTGTACAAGGGTCCTCGACAGTCAGACGGTGTGATTGGGCTTCGAGGCGAGCTTTGTCGATCAGAATGCGGGCGTCGGCGTTTAAACCGGCAAACGCGAGGCATACGTGCGTGTCGACAAGTCCGATCTTAGACGGTGTGATGCGTGTGTCTTGTAACTTCATGGCTGATCTCTTCTCGCACCCGAGGACAACAATATCCTTACCCTTGACGCCGACAGCGCAGGTACCTGGGAAGCTGGCATTAGAATACTATGTGGTCGCAGCGTAACCTGGAACGGGGGATCTCCACCTCTCTTGACTGCTTCGCCGGCATATTCGACCTGGAAGACGTGTCCGTCGGGACTATTGGCTATTAGCAAACTAATACGAGCGGGCGTCTTGTGGGAGCTACCAACCTAAACACTATAAGTGGTGACGATTAGTGAGAGTGCAGATATATGGGGATTTACGATTAAGGTCATACCTGAAAGAGCTCTATCGTATCCTGACGCCATATTTGAGGACTTTATGAGTTGCTAAATGTACCTGAAGGGAAAAGAAAGAACTAAGGAAGCAAGGTGGACGGGAAGTTGACGTTGAGGATGGTGAGTGCAAGGATAGCTACAATCCCGCAAGGCTGCCAGAGTTACGAAGCTCAAACAACCAAGCTGAGGAGCTCCTCCCTCCAGCCAACCGACGCTTGGCAAGCTTGTGGATGCATGACCATCAAGTACCGATGTACCTGGCGTGGGGTGCATTCAGCCACACCTCATGTACTGGATAGCAACAGCCACATTATGGCTGACACTAGATTACATAATTGATCGTAGCTGAATCAATACATACCGAGGTACACTCTATACCTAGGTACGTTCTTCACTGTGTACCTAGTAGTTTTCGATCAGAAGCAGATATAAAATCATAATGAATATTTGCAGTACCAGCTGCTTATCCATTTTCTTTTGTTTATTAAAATGTACATGATCTTTTGTTATACACGGAAGAAAATGTTGTATTACATGGTTTGGCTCTTTCCAGTCACATTAGTAACCTAGTCAAATCGCCTAATCATAGTCCATCGCTTGTCCTCTAACCAGGCATTCATCTCACGACAGCGAGTCTCAAGCCTGTCGTTGAACTCGTTGATCCACAAGCTTTCTAATTCGCAGAGTCCGACGACGTTCATGCGACTGAAGAAGTCTTTGATGATCCAGGTCGGAGCTATCAACAGGTCAGGTTGTGATATAGTCCGGAGTGCGAAGTCCAGGCTCCGACACGCCAGGGCTGCCAATTTCCTGGTCTCGGTTGGCTGGTAAAGTCGTGGATCGAGAGCCGGAGGCATGTCGCCGGTTATCCCCGGACTTGCAACCTCGTTTTCTGGTTTGTTAGTGACTTGGAGGAGTGCATAGACACATTGGTGAAAGCCTATGAGGACCGCCCAATAATAGACGTGCGCGAGGCACAGCAAGGGACTTGCAAAGCTCAAGGGCTCATTGAATGGCACATAGGAGCTACCGTCACCGACCCAGTACGGCAATCTAGTCTTTTGCCGCACAACATCAGCCCATATGTCGAATTGCGTCTGAATATTCACGCAATTATCTAACAGCTCTCTCGCTATGAGTCTGCGATTGCTGTTGGCTTCGGAGAGCATAGTATGATCGGCTCGCGAATATATTGAGGGTAAAAGAACGGCAACGTCTAATAAATCGTCGAGACAAGTCCGAGGATAATGTTCCCATGGCACGACTGTCCACTCAGGATTGCATAAGAAAGTTGGCTGGCGATTAAGCAATGCGGCCCAAACCTGTAACACGGTTAGCTTGAGATGCAGCCCATTGAACATTGATACCCACAGCGCTTGGCCTGTAGACGCGCGCGAAGAAATGATGTGCCGGGAAGGCCTGATATGCGGCAGGACCTAGCTCCCGTACCTCATCTGCTAGTTCTGACGAGGCATTGCGGGGGAGCTCGTTAGCATACATTGTCGACGAATTTTGCTGAATGTCTTTAGCTAGCAGCGCAGCAATCGATAGGTTATTCTTTCATCATACCTGGTATAAAAATAAGCATACGCCTTCTCCGGAACTGGCAGTCGAACCATCACCGGCTTCTCCCAAACTGACAAAGCACATCGATTTTAGGTAGAAGTTTTCCTCTCGAAATGTTGGCGTGACATCGAGAGGCTGGGTATCGAGCAACGACAACATTACATCGTAATTCTGCGGCGGCGAGCTACCTTGCTTGATAGCGGAGACAAGGTCTGCGTGTTGCGCAACTATGCGAATGAGATGCGAATCTGCTCCGGATTGTATGGCTATAGTCTCGTGCCATGCTGGCTGGAACGGCTCGGCTGCTACAAAACTGAGACTGGCCGCATGCTGAGCGCTGGCTGTAGACTGAGAGATTCTCGATTGCTGGACATTACGTGGAGGGTGACTTCCCACTCGGCCCTTGTCGTCCTGGGTGCCAACGATAAATACAGTTTCTCGCTCGTATCCAGAACACGCTCTCCCGTAGTCTGTACATTTTTTGCAAAACGGCCTGGTGTTGTCGCACTTGACTCTACGAGCCCGACAAGTATTACAGCCTCCATAGACTTAGTTGAGCGTGGTGAACTAGCACGTATCGTGTTATATGGTGACATACCTTTATATTTTCCAGGCACGCCAACCATACTGAAAGGACGCTATACGTGTGACGACCTGTCTAGCTATATTGCCGGCGCATTCATTTCTCAGGCCCCCGTCTTCAAATTAAGAGAGGAAACGATGCCGGTGGGTAGTGAGACTGGATACAAGTTATCTTGGAACTCAAACAACGACGTAGTCGATCAGCGGGACGACGGCTTCTTCATATATGGCCACCAAGCGAAGTTGAGATATGGAGGCTACATAATGGTAGCACAGGCCCCAAAGAGGACCCATCATGGCTGATACGAAATGACAGATAGCGAGAGGGAAATGCACTATCGTGAGTGAAGCTCGGTTGGACATGTCGACGGGTTGCAACGACAAAACTGCAAGGCTCTATTTTCGCGACATGCTAGTAGTTGCGACACGAGGACGATGCTACCGTATCTAGGGAATAGCTCCGAGACCCCAGTCAGTAGTGCTTTATGTACCTATCGTGTCAGCCCTCGCTCCCTCCTCGAATCGCGTGCCAGCCCGGCGACGAAGGAGACTGCGAGGCACTACCTACCAAGCAGGTGGGAATCAGCAGCACAGCACCGGGCGGCGCCAAGTCCAACGCTTCCATCATCCGATCCGTAGGGCTGCATTTTGGACTGTGCAGGTTGCAATGACGTTGCGGATATGTTTTTGGGCCGACCTGCGTGGATCTCCCGGGACGTCTGTGGGGGCCCCTTCAACCCAGGCCAGACCAGGCAGTCTTAGCAGTCCAAGCAAGCAGGCACCAGACAGGGGGGCTGATTCGACCGGACATTTTTAATTGTCGTTTCGTATTGAGGCCGTTCTGAGGCAAACGATACGAGCCGCCGTTGATGACAGCTGATGGGAAGCGCGCTAGACTCCCCTGCACCGAGCTCCCACGCTTTGCCTTACTAAGTCGGGTCTGGTAGGGGCATCGTGACCTGACTCGATTCTACAAATCTTGTTCATTGGGCCGATCCCACTCTGCACACTTACTCACACGTACAGTAGCTATACTGGCCTTACTAATGCGCCGCCCGCTCCGCATCTACATAGTACAGAACCGGAGGTGGCTGGTTTTATCGTGTTTCCCTTAGACCTGACCCTACAACGAAGCGAAGCCCGTATTCTTCCTAGAAATGTCTCTTGGCTAGACACCGCTCATCCGTATTCGTCTAGTCGAAGAAAAAGAACCCTAGGCGACCTCTCCGTGCAAAGTCAATACACTTCATGGTGGATGCCTTCCGCAAGAGAGCAGTCATCGTGTTCTACCGAGTACCGGAAACTCCAACCCGATCTAGCCATTGTGTCACATTTCTCCTAATTTGGGGACGTGGCGACAACGGATGTAGATACACAAATTACCTATTTAGGTAATCAGACCTCGCCGCGGAGCCTTTTGACGGCAGCATCATCTCTATGCCTCCGAGGTGTTTCAGGGATATACACTTGGGTGCATGCGTGGGCATTGCGGCAAGCTTCCGCTTCTTTTTACAACTGAATGAAAACACGCCATGTAGTATTACCTATACTTGCTAACGCCAGTAGTTTCTCTTTAGACGGAGACGAACCTATGGAAACAGGGGCTTCTCTTTCGTTCCTTTCAATTATTCACTTCCTCTCCATCCCTTTTCTCACATTTTCTTATATTACCTCTGAGCATGTCGCCAAGCCCTCACTCACAACTGCTGAGATGTCTATTCGAAGCGGATAGAATAGAAGTAGCGATGCCGCTGTTCTGGCGTTGTCACACAATCTGACCATCATTTCCAGCACACTAAGCTGCGTAGGCGATAACCGACTCCTGAGATTGCTGGAGACTAATATTGGTGGGACAGCATGTTGTAATAGGCTTTGCCTAATGGAGAGAGCATATGGTTGGTTGAGACTACATCACACGACCGCGTCATTGCATCTGTAAGAGAAACCCCCTAGGTATAAACCATCGATCTCCGGCCGGCTCATCTGACAGATGCGCAGTCTTGGCGGGGATGAGTCGGACTAAGATCTGAGCCTTACGAGGCTTGGGCACCAGATTGTCCTACGTACCAACACTATCGCACTTATTGAAAGTTGCCGTGCCTGGATGATCATCCGACCCGACATTCAGCCCGAACTCTACAGACCTAGCGATCAACTTCGGAACTCATGTAGCTGGCAAGGGATGCGGTGGTCTCTGTGATGTAGATGGGTTGACGAGATGCTCAAAATCTCCACCCTAAGACTACGTCCCTGAATGGAATCTTTGTGTCCCGGGAGTTCCTTCGAGGACACCGCGATTCAGGTGCGTCTGTCGACCACTTTGGCGCGTTGTTGCGTTTGTAAGTGGTTCTTCCCAGGTAACCAGTCCAAGACTTTTCTGTGGCACTAGGGGTGGAGATGAGATAGGCTACATTTACATCGGAGGAGCGTGATGGATTCCGCGTTACTGCAGTCCGGGTGGCATGATACCAAACGCGTCAGACAAATTCACAGTATCTCCTCGACGGCAACTTCCTGCGGGATATCTCTGTTGGCATATTATCAACTGTGCTCCTGCCTAGCTCCTGCCCAATGTACGTGTACCCTGACTCCTTTGAGATTCCAAATATGTTTTGGTATTGGATAACACAAAGACCATGTTGGCGAACAGTGTGCACAGTCGATCTAAATGGCAATACTTGCCTTGCTCTTGATCTACGAAGACCAATCAGGCTAGTAAGGAACATAATGATAACCATGTTGTGATCCACAAGCAGAGCGAGGGGCAGGCACCAATTCTACTCCTCCGTAGCCCCTAGGGGTCATCCTACATGCTTCGCTTCAATCACGGCACTCTACTCAGCTCGGGACAGAATCATTGCGGCATATAACTTCCGTCCAGGGAACTACATCATGTCAAGTCGCATCTTGAATGGCACGAACATAAGGCTCAAGTGCCTCACATGGCATGCTAGTCTACTACTCTAGGCATTTCAATGCTGACATTTGAGCTCTCGATTAGTTTATTGTCTGGCTCACAGAGAGTGGACTGGTTGTATAGACTGGCCGAATCCCGCCCCCTCCCAGCTAGTGTCAGACTTTTATTCTAGACCTCAGGGCCACGAAGAATGGAGCAGGCGTCAACTACGGGTCTGGGGCGTCGCAGTTTGCCTCACCTTGGGGGCTTACGAGTGACCCTGGGGTGTAACGCTTATACAGCATACATATCATTCGCCTATAATTATCTCCGCCGATGGTGAATAGAATTTTGATATTATACTGCCCCTGAATTAACAGCTGTATTTCCTTGGCTTCGTAGCTAGGAGGCCGCATGCCGAACATTCGTCTCATATGACACAGCGTCAGGCTAATCACGCTTACAACAGCCTATTGGTTACTTGGTCAAGTAGCTGTTGAAATTAACAATTCTAATCTACGCATAGTGGAAGTAAACCTATAGGTACATGAGACAAGGGGGGTTTCTGAGGAAAATTCAGAGACGATAGAGTATTTCCTCCGTATAAAATCAGTCCCCCTTGACTACATAAGTGCTGTTCTCCTGATCCATTAGCGGCAAACCTGGCACTGAAGGAAGATTTATGCAATAGCGACTACGACGTTATCATGGTGACAATCACACTTAACAACGGTCTCCGAGTCAGTTCATAGGAAAAGGGTGACGCGAGTTATAGGGGTATCGTGTAGTTAACTCCCACAGCGGAGTGGTACTGAAACCCACGCGGAACCAACCTCACGTGTTTCTCGGGCCAACTTACAACGTCAAGTACGTCGCTTTTGCGGTCTCTAAGTTCTTTCCAGTCATCTATTGGATTCCCCTGACCTAGCAATCTCCTTTGATGTTTCGTTCCACGTCTTAGAGTTGCGAACATCATCGCACATCCGTCTCGTCTAGGGTAGCCCCTTTACCACCTAAATCCTATTTTCCCCGAGCATCCGAATTTCTCGTCCCCTTGACAAGAAAAAGAGAGAAAAGAGAAAAGACTTGTCGCTAATGACCGTCCAGCTCGCTATGTACGCTTGGTTCTATCTGAGCATTGTCACGCCACGTTACAATTGAAGAGAGAAGGAGGCTTATGAGGAATCAAACAATGCAAGAAGGAGGTTACTCGACATCGTACGATCATGCGCGGCTCAGAGGCGTTTATTTGAATGTACTACGAGGTTCTAATGGAGGTACTATTCACCTCTATCTCGGTTCAATAGGCTCTAGACTGAGTCTATGAAGTTAAGAAGCCTTGCGACATTATTACAAGGATCAAGCGCGCATGTTTGACTACAAGCGAGTTACGCGTCAATCCACGTTTAGTTTTTCGAGTGCAATCCGTATAAGTCACTGAGAGCCAGGGGGATCAGGGGTAAGTGTACCATGCAAGCTTGACTGACTCATTGGCACAAGTGGTGACGACGAAATGACAGGCGAGTAAAGCGTAGGCTAACTATATTGCCCTGGGGACGAGATTATTGCAAGTGAATAGGCCGCTTGATCGCCAGGCCGTGCGACTCAACATGCAGCTAACAAGATGGAGGCCGCTTGATCAGACACGTCCCAGATGCGAAGTGGTGGAAGAAGTTAGAATAACAATAAACTTGAGATACTATTAAATATAAGTAGTCTTTATGTTAAACATGAGTAGCTTGATATCTACCATGCTGCCTGGGCTTTTATGGGAAGCCCATTCCACAGTTGGGCTTCGGTGAATAAGCAGCCCCCGAGGCTATACGTGTCCAACGTCAGCTGAAAGCCATACCTGGATGCCGACGAGCTGACCATACATTAGTAGATGACCAACGATACCACCGGGGAATAGAAGGCTGGAAAGCATACGCGGTCTATTCTGCCTTGTATTGTACCGGCCGAGCCCGTAATACTGTCCAATGACATGCTATCTTGGCTACTTTCTAAACGCTGCGTTTCCTTCTCTCCTGACTATTTCCTCGTTTCCCTCATCGTATCGCGCTCAGTAATTCTTTCCTACTCTATTGTATTTGCCTATTGTACCGATTTGTCTTCGCTGGTGGGCGAGATTTGGAGGAGTATTTATTTGAGGTGCTGATATAGATAGGCGCGTTCACGAACAGAGAGATGCAATGGCAGAAGCCTCCAACAACCCCACGCTTCACACAAGCAAAGCAGATGCTACTCGCTAGAGCCCCTCACCAGTACCGTCACCAGATCAAGAGCAGTGTTCCGCCCCAGTATAAACACTCAGTCGGGAATACCCCTCGTATAAGGATCGATTGTGTCACTAGCTATGTTTTCCTAACATCATGAATGATTTGACTAGGTTATACCAAAAACCCAGATTGCACTGAATCTACCTTCGGCACTAACGAACTACAAACATGTCTCCTATGCGTCATGACATATCGCGAGTCGGCTCTGAAGAGAAACAACCATACTAGGCCTCAGTGTACAGCCTTTGATTCAATACTTCAATATCTAGCGTCAACTATCATATTGAGAGTGGCGCAAGAGCGCCCTAGCTCTACGAGCATTAAGCTCTGCGGTATTGCCGATATAATACGAGTTACGATAAGATGTGAGTAGCAAGGTGTGAGATATTGCTGTGACAGGGTTGACTAAAGAGAACTGTCTCATATTACAGAGGAGGCTGTCAAACCAGAGTCCCATATGCTGCCAGCCCCCTTTCTTGAACACTGCGTGGGGCCTCAATATCAACCACGACAGCAGCTTTCTCCGGAGACGAGAGGTTGAGATCTCACAAGGCTGTTTTAATTGGCATGATTCGGGTAATAACAAATTTGACACGAAGATAATAACAACTTTATGCATGGCTAATATGAACGTTCTATAGGGGATCTATCAAAACCCTAGACCATCGCCGGCTATAAATGACTAGTACAACAGAAGGAAATCAAGTAATGCCTGACTATACCCTAATCGTCGATTACCATCAGACAGCAACCGACCTCAATGCTTCATGATCAAATGAGGCGCAAACGTCGAGCCAAGAACAGCGCCAAGACGACAAATCCTACCAGACTTCCAAGGATACCAAAGAAGGCATGAAGATCGGTGCCGTCCATGAACGGCACTCGAACATTCATGCCGAAGAGACCCGTGACAATGTTGAGCGGAACAATGACAGTGGCAATGAAAGTGATCTTACTAAGGCCAGCATTGGTCTGCGTTCCTTGCGAGATACTGTCAATGGTGAGTTGGGCAAGATAATTGCTGTGCGCCCGAGATAGAATCTTTTCGAAGTGTGTCAGATTAGTCATCATGGTGACAACATGGTCCTGAATATCGCCCAGGTACATGCCTATGTCCATTCGTGGCGTGACTTTGTAGTTCTCATTGCATCGCTTAGTGAAACCCTTGAGGACGTCTGCTTTGCCGCCAAGGACTCGCATCAGGCCCAACGTATTCTTACGAACACCGCCCAGCTTACGTAGGAACATGTGCATATCGTCAGAACGTGCCACAAACACTGAATCCTCGATACCTTCAGTAAGCAGTTCGATCCGTTGGATGGCAGGCGCAAAGGAATCGACAATGTTGTCACTATACTGGTAGGTTAGAGCGAGCTTCAAAATTCTGAACAAATGATCGGTGGGAGAGGGCTTACATCAAAGCATAGCATATCCAATCACTACTTAGCGACACATACTCCTTCAGGTTGACAATTCGCTTTCTGACTTGGGAAGCGTGAGAGTTTGGCTGGAAACTGAAGCTCAGAGTGCCTTCACGCCAAACAAGGACGTAAATATTGAATGGCTCGTAGTCAGGTCCATCTTCATCTTGAACCACATTAAAGGATCTGAAACACGCGAAGTAGTAGGAAGAAAAGATTTCAATCTTCTCGCGAGCTTCTTGGGTGGTTATGTCTTCTATCGTTAAAGGATGGACACCAAAAGCTTTACACAGTGTTCGAACTTCTTCTTCGTTTGGTCGATTGACGTTGAGCCACCAGACACCATCTGGCTCATCACGGGGGAAAGTGAACAATCCACGGAGGTCTTCGCCAGGAAGGACGAGATCTCCAAATTCAGCTGCATGTATGGTGGACTCCCACGCAGATGAGAAGAAGCTGAACCGATTTGGATCCATGTGTTCCTTATCAACGGGGCCAATACCAGGCTCCAGACCTGGATCCTGCACTGGTTTGGACGGCTTTTCTCCTACATCGCTAGAAGTAGAAGGAACATAAATTATATCTCCGTCAGTTGTGACCATGGGTTCATCGTGTCCATCTTTGTGCTCATTTCGCAAAGTTGGGAATACTCTTGAAGCTTTCTGGGCTTCAAGGTTCTCTCTGCGTGCTAGCTCCTCTGTTGCGACGAAATTCTCCAGATAGTCAAAGTCGATATAAAGCTGGTCCTGCCGATGATCATCTTGCATAGGAAAACACACATCCTCCTCCGCTGTCTTGTTTGTTGCCAAAGACGCCGCATCATCAGCAAATGTCACAGGTCTGCTACGCCCGGACCGTTGGCTATTGCGACTGACAAACGACTGAGTGCGGTGAAGGGCCTCGCCCTCATCTTGATTGGCACGGCCATCGGAAGTTGAGAAAGTACGCTCCCGACGTCGTGCTTCAGCGAAAGCTTTCACAGAGTTTGGTGGCGATATAGCTCGCTCGTTTGTAGAAGTAAATGTCGGGCGCCGACCATGTGGAACAGGGATCGTCACATCATTGTCATCCTCATCGATGATGGCTTCTTCAAAGTCCCGAACTCTAACATCGGTTGGAGAATACGGTCCATCGGTCTCTAGATACTGACGAGAGCCATAAAGCGTGTCAACTGTTCCACGGCGAGGGCGGTCTAGCCGCTGTGCGGAAGCAGTGTTGTGGCGATGATCATCCAATTCAGGGACCGGGGTCTCATAGCCCTTCTCAGAGTTGCTTCCGTCGCGTTCCGACATGTTGCTAGAAGCGCTGTAGCGGTACACGTGATAGAGATATCAAGAATGATACAACAATATTTATCCAGATGCAAAGTATAGTAAGGAGAGAGAGCCTGGTGGAGCCTTCGATGGGCTATTCATACGAAGGTACGCATAGTGGTTGAATTCTAGCCCAACAGCATTCGCAGTTCGCAGCAGGCGTAGCAGCACGCCGACTGCAGGTTAACGTTGTTGTATGCCAGAACCAGTCCAGTGGATGAGGGTAACCTAATGGAGCGATATAGAGAGGCGCAATTGAAATTGGGGTGGTGAGGAAAGAAACTTTCGACTGCCCAAAATAGGGGAATATACCGGACCAGTTAGGGAGGCTTTGTGTCAACGCCGCCGTAGACCCAGCAAAGAGGGCCTAGAAGCGGTCGAGAGAATGAAAACTTGGTGCTGTTGAGGACCGCCAACTTGTTGGTTTTATATGTGCTGCGGTGTATTTACCGCGAGGAGCAACCGAGGGCGTGCCGGAAAATGACTCGGCTGGTTGTCGTTGAGCGCTCGTAAACTTTAATTTCGGAGGGTTCTCAAATGACAGCGGCCGACGATGGCGCGTCAAGTCGGTATATATAGTGAAGAGAGGCACGCTGCAATCGAAGACCGATGGTTGAGCATGCACTTAAAGCCAAATGGTGGCAGGCAATGGAGCTGACCAGAAAGTCTGCTCAATGGAATCAGCTGGTTGTTAATGGTCGCAAATGCAAGGCGAGTGAACTTACCCTTTCGTGACACCTATACCGCCGCTTATCAGACTGAACCTAGTAGTTAAGTAAATTGCACACGAGCTCAAGATGAATGCGAAGGGGGAAAATAATAAGAAACCCGTCCTTGAAAGCAGGAAGTGTCTGGGACGAAAGATTGTTTGTTAGGGTGGAAGGGTTTTCGTTGTCACTTGGCGAAGGAGCATCCGATGTGGCTACGGCGCCAGGAGTAGTTTTTTTTTTTTGGTTCTTTTTTTGTTCTACCTCTTCAGTATGTTAGGTACCTACCCTAACTAGGTAATGGCCAGCGCTGTTACAGAAGTGTCACAGCGGATGCGGTGCGCTGTAATGCACGCACAATTGGAACACCTACCTACCTAGGTAGGTACTACAGGCAGAGTCCACCTAGGTAGGGCCCCCTTAGCAAACCTAGGTAGGACCTACCTAGTACTCAGTACTTACAAGAGTACTTATCAGGTAGGTACCTACTTACAGTAAGTAAGGAAGCCTGGGCAGCTTGCTAGAAGTGATATTAAGGGGTAGATTCTAGAGCTTGTAGCCTCCTATCCCAGTGGGTATAAGTGGGGGATTTCTCATGAAATACTATGTACCTACGTCTATGACATTTACCTCACATGTATTAAATCTGTAAGGCGGTTAGTGTTTGCTTTCAAAACTAGGGAAGTAATTTGGTACCGGGAGTCTGTGTAGCGAAAACAACAACCATCGTGAATTTGACACAGGTATGGGGCGCCAACCAGTTTTCTTTCTCCTCTCGAAGCTCGAAGCCACGCCAATCTTTATGCTCTGTTTCGGTATTCCATTAGGTACACCTACATACCCAAGCGTACACAACATACTACCTATCTACGAGAGAAAATATCAGTACATTGTGAGTTTCTTTTTTTACATATATCGGATTGACTACGAAGTACAAAGGCAACGCGTATATCAGACGCATGTACAGTCGGGAATATGGAGTATGATACGTACTTACCTAAGTACATATGTCTGTCTCGTAATGTAATAAGCTAAGAGCTAAATGTAGAAATTTGGATACATGCATAAGTACTTTTCTAATTAAGAAGAAAGTTAAGAGGCAGACCTTCAAAGTTTAGTGGAAATCTACTACTATGTACATAGCCTAGTTATGTACCTAGGTACTTCCAAGCTACAGTAGGTCCACTAGAATACTCTAGGTAGGTACTTATATGAGTGAGGTGGGTCGCGCTGCAACTGCTCAATAGGTCCTAAGAGGACTGCCACTTTAGAGGCGGGAAGCGACCACGTCGCAGCATCTTCTTTCTTTGTATGTACTCGACGAATGCACAAACGCCGACAAGAACAGCGCTGCATATAACGCAGTGCCGATAGCTCCAATAACGCTGTGTAGTCGAGGATTCATTGAAGGCTCAATCACAGAAGCCGCGACAATGGCAGATCAGCTACTCGAGCAGATCCGAGATGCCGTCGACGGACAGATTGTGCGTCCCACTACAAGCTACATGAATGCCGTGGACTATGTGTTTAACTGTTGACATTCGCAGGACTTCCAAGGTCAGAAATTAGCCGATATTCTGGCAACTGTGCTTCTTTCTATCGTTGGCGTATGTGTCTCTCCCACCCGCCTTACAAGCGCAATGCCCACTAGGCATGGAATTCGGGATTAAAGGAGTATCCTCATTAACAATATCAATAGGCCATCTCATTCCTCGCCGGTTTCCTCCTCCAAGATATCGCATTAGCCCTCAAAATTGGTCTAGGCGGCACCGCCCTGACATTCCTCGTTATTGTCCCTCCGTGGCCTTTCTTCAATAGGCACCCTGTGAACTGGCTCCCTGTTGGCGGATCAACGATTCCAAGCAGTCACCAAAATCTAATCATAGACGAGAAAACATTGGCGGAACGATAGTCCGTCGATCCCCTTGAAGTCTATGCTATCAAATCGGATGGTGAGGCTCTCGTGAATATAGCACACAGCAAATATACTTGATTGTTCTGAGCCTGAGTATACCTGACTATATCAGGTCAAACCGTGCCCCAAGCCCATTTTGTCTTTAAAGATAAGCGTAGCAGTGGAAATCGAGAGCCTTCCGCATTGGCCATACCTACGTAGTCACCAAGTCTGTCACTGAGCATTTCTTCTCACACCAACCCTTATCGACCATACTTCTGGAATTCCCAATCTCTGTTGTCAAGCGGGCAGACATGTCGAGCTTTCAGCCATCTCGAGATGCAGTGGAAATGGAACGCGTGCTAATAACCAGTCAGCCCCGAGTTTGTGGCTCACATGTCAAAAGGTGGGCGGTCTTACGTTGCAAATACCCCAAGCAACAGTGCACTCTTCACTGGTAGCAGATGCCTGGTTGGCTTGGCACTCTATGCACAAATCCATAATGTGATTTCGACAGATGGCACAGTTGTCGACGACGATGTCCCAGGCCCACAACGCGACCGCATTCCACTAACGCTCCAGTGTCAGAAAGGAAGGCTCCAGGACAAGTCCAAGCTTCAGTGTAGTGTAGTGTTTACCTTCTTTACCTCGAATCTCTTCTTCCCGTCATTCTTGGCATCGACGTCACCACCCTTCCGCTTGGGTGCAGCAACAGTGTTGCTAGGGGCATCTGTCATATCTACGTCGGCCATCGTGGCGATCTCTGTAGTGCGTGATACTGTGGTGGTTCAGGTGTAGGTAGTTGATCGAGGTATGGAGGTGTCGGAGGGGTAAGGAATGGCCGCGATAGTAGACTGGCGGCTGTTTGCTAATTATTGGTACAGCCCATTTGAATGCTCTGGCGTGGGAGATGTTCCTCTCGACTTGAAAGTAGGCACCTGGTGGTCGGTAAGCCAGCTGCTTACCACAAGACAAAATGATGTCAGTATAATGAGGGGGGAGATCGAAATTTACCTTGTTCCAGCGTGGATGCGTCGCAGGTGATGATATGGATTTCACAGACTGGCACTCGTTGTTCCCTCAAGGTGGACTACCTACAATGTACAGGTAAGCTACCCAGGTACGTAGCAGGTAGTACATAGTGGCTACCTTATTGACTGATTTACTGAGGCAGAATCCACAATAGTCCACCCCTCTTTAATACATTGCGGATAGGTACCCATACTGGACCTACCTGAGCATCTATCTCAATACCTACATATTCACTTGAATATTTAAACATGCGGGGCTTTCAATTCAACCTTGCTTAGGTCATGTGGATGTTTCAGCGCCACCCAAGTCCCGTGATGGATGCTGTCCATGCCCATATGTACTCTGATGTACTTCAAGGCTAAATTCCTATTGTAGATATGTAGGCAGGTACTTATGAGTGTGTAGTAAGTTGGATTCCTTATTATCTTTGCATAGCCACCTTCCACTCTCCCGCCTCATTCATTCATTCATTCCGTTCCATGTTATTAGTATCATTATTAGGTATCAATATTGCTTGTTACTATTTGCAAGTTTTCTTCAAGAGCACATCGCTAACTGAATCTCCGGTATCCTCAACGCTGTGCAGATACTTCCGCTTTCTCGCGGCCGCTGACTTAAGGATCGCCCTTGCCTGACTGACCCGACCCATTCAAGAGTCATCCTTGTTGTTCTCGTCACCCCGCATCGCATCCAGTCGCACACCTATCGCCAGGTGGTCCTTCTGGGACAGTTTCTATCGCGTGTTTTGCAAAGCAAAATACGCCCTCGTCTCACTCCCCTATCATTCTTTCACCACGGAATACATGTTTCCACTTGAGAATGCAGGAGTTCGTACCAACACCAAAGGGCACACCTAACAGGCGGCGTGCTCCCACGAGTCGAGGTCGCAATGGCTCCCAGAAGGTTTATGCCTCTGAGAACGATCTTCCGACCTACAAGCCCAACAATATCGCGAGCCCGAGCACCCCTCAGAAGCATGGTTCTGGTAGATCTGCTGCTCCGCAAATCCAATCGACGAATCAGAAACAAAAAAACAAAGGGAATAGGAGTCGCAATGCCAAGAATGACGTTGTATCGCCCGGTCGCCGACCGGATGGCGAAAGCCCGTCTTTCCAGTCTAAGAGGGCACCGGTAAACATCTTCGCTGGCTCGACGTTTCATGCATCTCCCGCGCCATCTGCATTACCCCTTCCAAGTTTCCTAGGTTTGTCGAATGCGGACTCTCCTGCCGTCAAAGACAGGACGCCTGAATTAGCTCGGGATTCAACCCCTCCCCAAACGGACTCGGACGAGGGGAGTCAAGTGGACGAGCCTACGCCCCGCCACAGTGACTCTCCCTTGGAGTTTTTTTTTCGCGCAGATCGAGCTGAAAAGGCTGAAAGGGCGCGGGTTCGCCGAGCTAGCTCAGCAAACACAGACAGTGTTTCAACTGCGTCATCTGTACCTTTGCAGGACTCCCCTCGTAAGGAATGCAATACTTTCCCCAAAACCATAGCTCATCGTTCTCTTCGGCGCTCGGGAATCATCGAGAACGACCCCTCGGTAGGCATACCTTCGAGTGAGCTAGATGGTGATTCTGGGTTACCTGTAGGTCCTGCATTCTCGACCCCATACTCGGAACGAATTCGAGCGGCTCGTTCAAACTCAGCACATACAACTCCAACATTGCATCGAAACATGGATCCGGCTTCTTCTGAGGCTCTGAAACGGTATCTATTTACTGGTCAACTCACACCATCCAGATCAGAAGAGCTACCGGCCAAACCAGGTCTATCACAGACAACGCCGCAACCTGTCCAGCAGCAGTATAGGCCTGGTGCTAGTCAGTACCAGGGTACATACCAGGCGTCGGAGCGACTACCGTTCCCTAACCAGAGCCTCCCTCGAGGGGCGCCAGCAAACCACGCACTGCATGCTCAGCCACCATCATCTCTCCATATCCATGCTCAACCGAGTCCGCCACCTGATCACCTTCTCACATTGGAGGGTAATCTTCGGCAAATACTCAAACTCGACGCTCTGAGTTAGCCGCGCTCTTCCAATGCAACTGCGAGCATAGGGTTGGATTTCTTTACGGCGTTATAAATGGATCTTACGATATTATCATCAGTATTTACTACTGTGATTATGGCTTATCTCGGCTTCATTGCTTTTACTCTTTTTTTTCCACTTTTTTATTCAAACCTATGGTTTTCTCTAAGAGACGGGGCCCATCGTGTTCTAATACACAATGATTGATGACGGTGATGCATTTCGGACATCTACCCTTTTCCATAAGGGAAGACATACTAAGTTTCAATACTTCTGTTTCGGTTGAACTTGAGTAATGTATTAAAACTCATAGGGATTTGGGGCGGGGTGTTGAGCGTTGAGCGTTGCATGTTGCATATCGCATATCGCATATTGCATGTTGCAAGGTACATGGAAGCGGTGGCTGAGGCTCGGTTATCTCGGATAATGCCTCTTGGTAGTCGTTCCGGGCATGGAAGTTACATGATAATCGTGGTACGACGTCGGGATTGCATTTGGTTCGGAGCCGGTTTATATCATATGGAAGCATTACATTCGGTGTTCTTAGGTGAAGGTACGGAACTGATCGGATTGTATATGCCTACAGTACCGACATATCTAGTGGTGATGGGGTGTTCAGGCTCGGCTAGCATTATCAGGGAGGTGGGAAACACGGTGAGAAAATGAAAAGAAAAAGCGGTGGATTTTTTTTTTCTTTTTTTTTGGATGATATATTTCAGCACTCTGGTCTTGGACTTCCTACGACAGACCTTAGGCAAATAATAAGACAGACCTCGCGGTCTAGTATATCGTCCAAAACTTGAACCATCGACTCGTAATTTGTGAGCAATTGCTGGGTAACAACGGCGATACCCCGATATCAACTATTGCACCTTTGTTACAATGTCCTCACTTTTACTTGTCAATCTCACTAAATTAGGAATTTGAAGTCGAGAGTATGTTCATCTATCTAGCTAGGTATACCTAGGTATAGAAGGGATAAAATGCGGTGAAACAGAGCACCACATTGGACGCCCAATAAGGCTGACGTCATCTTTCTATAAGCATCAAAGAGGTGGGTGACAGGGATACTGGCTACACGTGAGTTGGTGCACTGTTCGCGTTGGTTGCACTCCGGATCACCACGTCTGCTAAGGGCATCCAACCATCAAACCTCGAACCATAAGCAGTCTTCCTCGCCCGCTTCATCAAGTCAGCTCCGATACTCACTCGCGCACAGCTTTCCCTAAGGCAATTTCGGTGAGTTAAAAATCGGTATGGATTCTCATCAAGATCCGTTTGACGGCGATGAGGAAGCAGCATTGCGTTACGCAATCGCGTTGTCACTCCAGGATCCTAACGTGCCTGCATCTCCCTCAACTGCCCAGAGACCAATTGTGCTAGATGAGGGCGAAGATGAGGAAGAAGATCTAGAAAATGGCCCAAAATGTCCGCCCACGCCGAAGAAACCTAGCCAGCTAGCTGGTAAACCCACCAGAACACTACCGGCGACAAGTCACTCACAAATAGCGCCTCATGCCACACCTTCACATATTAAACCCAGTAGTCTCTCATCTCTAGGCCTTGACAGAAAGAAAATGGAAGAGGAAAGACTTGCGCGGGTCGCTAAGCGCAAAGCCCCGCCGGATGAAGACGCTCTTCAGCGTTTGCCACAACGTATCAAGATTGACGGTCAACCTAAGGTCACGCCACTCGCGGCACCTGCTCCTATATCCTCAGCCTCCACCAAATCGCCGCAATTACCTTATCCCAAAGGCGTCGTGAGAAGAACTGTAAGCACTTACTTATGCAGTCGCTATCTCGCCTTATTCTTGAGTGTTATTCAAGTGGCGGTGGACTAATTCAGATACCATAGTGGGCTGCTGGATACCCGCGCCAGGACGATATCAAAATCGAAGAAATATTCCAAAAGGATCAGCTTGAGCTTGCCGTCCTCAGTTCTTTTCAGTGGGATGATGAATGGCTGTTAACCAAAATTAATGTGAATAAGACGAAGCTGGTCTGCATTGCATTTGCCTCAAATGATCAGCAAAAGGAAGCAATGAGAGCTAATGTGCCTAGAGATCGTATCCGGTACGAGATCTCCGCTCCTTAGCCCTCGCAGCTTTCGTGATGGCAACTCTGGGGTCTCTCTCTAACATGCTGCGCTGCCGGATGAACCATAACGCCAATCTCTGACATATGTCTGCAGGTTTTGCTTCCCTCCCATGATGCCAGCTGGAAGTATGCATTCAAAACTCCAACTGCTCAAGTTCCCCAATTACCTGCGCTTAGTTATTCCCACTGGTAATTTGGTGCCTTATGATGTGAGTGTAACGTCTTTCTTTCCTAATCAGATTGCCGTCGAACCATGAAAATCTTTCTTGGCCCAACGAGGAATCAACATATAACCTATCTTTACACATTTGCTAGCAACAAGCATCACTGATCAGTTATATATTGCATAGTGGGGTGAGACAGGTGTAATGGAGAACATGGTCTTTTTGATCGATCTGCCTACGACAACAAAGTCAGAAACCCCTCCAACCATGTTTAATCAAGAGCTTTGCTACTTCTTGACGGCATGTGGGCTTGATAGCACTTTGATCAACAGTCTTTCGAAATATGATTTCTCGGAAACAAGTCAATACAGGTTTATCCATACGATGTAAGCTTGCTATCGCTCCGAAATGAGTTGTATGTTACTCCAGCTTAGGAAATCATAGTGGGCAGTCGCATATAGGAGACGCATGGCAACGAACAGGTACGATAGCCCCCTCCTTTCGCTATCCCCGCTAACTCTGACGACAGGGTATTGTGGCCTTGGGCGAGCCGTGGAGTCATTAGGTTTGACAACAGACTCAGAAGTTGAACTAGATTTCGTAGTAGCATCGCTCGGTTCAGTTAGCACTGACCTAACCTCAGCGATATATAATGCCACTCAAGGTATTTATTTGTGTAATCCTCACAAACGCACTCGAGCCGTATGCTTATCTAATATCAGGAGACAATGGACTGAAGGAGTACAACAGAAGGACCAACGGAGGCCCCAAGAAGAAAGCCACTCAAAAGGTTGGTCCAAGCTACCATCCCGACAATTTCCGTATCTATTTCCCTTCTCATGAAACCGTAAGCCGAAGCCGTGGCGGCAAGAACGTAAGTCAGGTACACTACGACTGAACAAAGATACAAGCATTAATGAGGTTACATAGAGTGGCGGTACTATCTGTTTACAAAGCAAGTGGTGGGATTCTCCAATGTTTCCTAGAGAACTGGTGCATGATTGTGAAAGCGTTCGACCTGGTCTGTTGATGCATACGAAGATACTCTTCGTTCGACACCCCCATCGGGACAAATCACACTGGGCCTACCTTGGGAGTGCCAACCTTTCCGAAAGTGCTTGGGGACGTTTAGTGAAAGACCGAGCATCTGGGCAACCCAAACTTAACTGTCGTAATTGGGAGTGCGGAGTGCTTATTCCCATGGAAAGTCAAGCCGGCAAGTCAGGCTGGAGCTCATTCGAGAACAGAATCCCCATACCAATGATCGTCCCCGGCGAGGCTTATGGCAAAACCAATTCCAAACGGCCATGGCTTTTTCTAGAGGCTTAAATCCTTGACTCAAGACCATAACAAGGTGTTACGCATTATAATGCCGAATAACAACTATGCTGTACCGAGAGCTACGTAACCACGCCACACCGTCAGTGGGAAGAAGGCCTGGGTATTGTGTTCCTTAGACAAAGTCTAGCCTAGGCGTATCTGGATAGATTATGAGCAACATGCCATAGGTACTGTCAGGGGTCTCAGGCCGGAGGAACAAGGAGATACTACACCCTAAATAGTCAGAGAAGTCTGAATGCCTTCAGGCGCCTGACCTTTTAGACCTTGTGCCACAATGAGAGTCTTACTGTATACCATGTACAGCCCTCCTGACAGGTACCATGTGGGCTTGGAAATGGCTCATAGTATCCCAATTTTCTACAGTTGGTCCAAGACTCATATCTTCTTTGGCCTGACTACGACAGTGCTAAGATTGGTCATGGCCTAATCGCGCCTTTCATCACATTGCAGACTATTCTATCGACATAACAAGGCTACATGTAATGTTTGGTTTCCACCACCTGCCGAACAAAGCTCTGCTTTAACAAAGCCGATAGTGTGGTGCATATATCGCCTTACCGACACTTCTACGAGGTACTTTATCTTCTACTGTGACCGCAATGAGAATAATACAAGCTATTCTCGCGTGAACTTTTCACCGTAATGAGTATTCATGAACTGCGCTCAAGCTGTAATATACCAACTCCAGGCTATGTTCTCGATTTGATGTTCAAGTTTTCGGCTACAAGCCCCAATCCAATGGCATGTGGAAAGTAGTTTCCAAGCTTACGAGTATGAAGTGTGATACATCAGCCAGAGCGGCCTCGTTTGATGGCGATGCTGTGGTAATTCTGCTCTGAGGGAACCTGGGTCATCACACCTTGACATCACAGCCGTACGAGGTAATTAGTTATGTAGGTAGAAATACTAGCTGGTTCTCTTGTTACTTGCCAAGGTAACAGTTATCTAGAGAGATATAGGCTTAGTACATTCATGCTCGCCAAGAGATTCGTTACTCATAAATATATTCGACTTTTGCCTCCCTTACGAAGGACCTTGTACATTGATCATAAGACGCAACTATCTCTAAATACGAGAATGGTATGTATTATTATATAATCAGCTGTTGACTGTCAGACTCCATGTAAGCTTGTACTATTTACTTGAGCTTATGGCTTTTGCTTTATTACGCACGTGCGGATAACGAGCACTGAAAGCATGTAGGAGTATATAGTCACGCATACATAATGCATTGATATGCGGCAAACAAATTTTCTTTCCTCAATGCTACCCGTGGATGAAGTGAACGGTACCAGCCATGTGTTTTGTAAGGTGGTCCCTTAATAATTGTTGTTCAGAACCCTTGAGCGGTAACACAGGAAATATCTCCGAATGTTATCCACAATCATGTGAAACTTCTGGCAACGGGCTAACTAGGGAAGGGGGTGGGCTTCAATGTTAGTATTGGATACCATTAGTTACACTCAGATCGTAGATTGAATTCGCCCCTATGTTACGATTTGGCCACAAGAGATTGTTTACCCCGCGGCATGCCTTGAATCCCAAAGGGAAGCGCTTTGGCCATAGACAGACCAAACAAATTTACGGCCCGAGGCTCTTAATAAGGTTTTCTTCGCAGCCTACTCGTGCTGGGATTTCCCGGTACAGATCCTGCATGTATCTCACACTCATGCCGGCTCAACAGCATTGCATTTTACTATAATACATTGTTTATTGTGTTTGAATACATTACTTTCTGTCTAACTCTCTTCTTTGAATCTTTTCTTTTATTTAGTTTCTATTCTATCAAGTACTTTTTTGTCCTCCCCCCCTCTTTTTTTTCATATATTAGATTCATCGGTCCTCCTATTCATAGAACCGTGAGCAGTTCAACACCAGCCACCAAGAAAAGGGGACATCGTAAGTTTCAGAGCCTTTTCATTTGACGATCTTGTTCCCTTGGAGAATAGCAGCCTCCTGAAAATCGTCCTGCTAAAGGCATTTGCTTAGGGGACTTGCGTTCTAGACACCAATCGACCGAAAAGCTATCTCGAGTCATGAAAAAGTTGCGGGTGGTTCCGCCCGCGCTTTGGTCAGAGAGAAGCTCGGCGTCCGAGGTTTTGTAACGACTATCTAATTTAGTGCGTGACAGGCAAAGACGTAGACCATCGAGATTTCTATATGGATATAGTTACGCGCAGTGGTCTTCCAACTGTATTAATTTGTATCATAGTGTGCATAAACCTCTTTTGCTAAGTTAACTTCCACTTTTTGAGCGTGAGACTTATGGCGAAGATTTGACAGATATGTGCTGAAGACATAAAGGTAGTCTTTAATTTTTTTCCAACGACAAACACCCAATACAATTGCTTAGCGTGATTAATGAGCAGCATGCAAACATGTAGATAATCATTTATTACATCTAGATGGAGATACTATGTCTTTTTGGGTAGAGGGGGGGAAACATTATGGACTAGACTTTTCATCAGCTCTCTAGCCTCCCTTTTAGCACTGGGCGACAAGCACATAACTAGACTGATTAATAAACGACTGTCACCTAGGATTTTATTGGCCTAAGGAGAAGGCAATATTCCTGTTCACACATATGAGCTGATATAACAAGCAGACGTGGAGCCGGACTAAGTTGGGTCAACATGTGCGACTCAATTCATCTACCGCTCGTCGTATCAGAGTTATCACTGGCATTAGGAAATTGCTCGCAACATCTCGGCCTACCGAGAGCAGCTGGACCGTGACGGCTGCATCCGAATGACGGGAGATCAGCTGTGAACTGAAAGCCAGAGATAAAGCATTAGGGGGGGTTGGTTCTACCCAGGTCCCTAGGTTCTTGGATAGCCGCAGAGCAACACGCGGATGACTAGAGAAAGAATTGGCTGATCCGGCGAGCGGAAGGATATAGGTGGTCAGAGAGGTATCGGCTACCTAGGGCCATTGGTTAAGTTTCTGCCTGCCTGCCTATGTGCTTGCGTATGCATGTGCGTGGTTATGAAAGTCTCAGGGACAACTGGATGTTCCCACCCCGTGTCTTGCTCATAATCGACGGCCCAAGTTCCATCCATGAGTTTTAACAGGCTTTATACACGGAATTTCATGTTTCTCATGAAGGGAGGTTCCTCTATAACTAGTATATGTGTGGCTGCGCACACCCGCGACTACATGTACATAAGATGATGTCTAGGCCAAGCCTGGTGCACTAGTATCTGTAAACAAGTAAAACGGGGGGCCACCGTGAAGGAGGCCGTTCAGAGACTTGTCGAGAGTAGGCGCGGGACATACTCAAGGACAATAGATGAAGGCCGGACATCATAGCCACGGCGATGGCGCAAGATGGACCGATGTAAAGCGAGATGTCCGGAGGCGGACATGGGAAGGCAGAGCAGTAGGCAGAGCAGTAGGCAGAGCAGTAGGCAGAGCGGTAGACATGGTAGGCATGGCAGGCATGGCAGGCATGGTGTGCCTGACTCGGTGCTAAAGGACAAGGACGACAAGGCCAGGTAACGGCCAACATGAAGTACATAGCTAGGTACGTAAGTAGGCAGGGAGTAGGTAAGTACCGGGAATGGTGTAGCCCGGCGCGCACTAACACCGGTCCATTGCTGGTCCTGGCCGTGATCTCCATACCTAGGTAGGTATCGACTATTACCTACCATCTCCGCCTTCATCCGCATCTCCATCCCCATGTCCATTCCTATCGGCATCTCTGCCTCTTTTTCGCTATCTCCATACGTGGCATGGCCCCTGTGTCTCCTACCCCCAGCCCTCCTCCGGTCCCCCCTTTCCCCCTTTCCCCCTCTCCCTCTCCCTCTCCCTCTCCCTCCCCCTGCCAGTGCCAGTGCCACTGCCCCTGCCCCCCAACTACCCTCGTACACGACGCGAGAAACATTGAATACCAAGGCCGGCAAGAAGGTTGTGTGCATTAGTCCATCATTTCCTTAGCAGCAAATCGGTTCGTTTCCTCTCTGCTGACTAGCTGAGAGTTCCTCCCACGCTAGCTCTACATATAAGACTAGGTCGAGTCGCGGCGGCAAACGACGCCTTGTTTAGTAGCACGTACATACTATTTACCTCATGTAGAGGTACGGCGGCCTCTGTCGATAAGCCTGGCACTTGAACATTCTGCTGCTATCGCTACCCCTATGTGTATACTTATAGGCGCCGACTTGTGTATGGGGATCCTTGGATGAACGAACTACATAGCTATGTATATATGTATGTATGTATGTATGTATGTATGTATGTAGGTGAGAGGTAGGTAGGTAGGGAGGTCCTATCCCGCCGTGCGCCATGCCGCATCACGCACACCACACACCACACCACGGCTACTCCTCCGCTCCTCTCGTCACCAAACACCGAGCCCCTCAATTTCCAGAGATCAATTCGTAGGTTGGTCCCTTCGAGTCTGAACGTAGGCACGTAATGGACCGCTTCCACCTTGCGCTACACTTCCCAAATGCTCCCAGATGCTCCCAGGTGCCTTCGGTCCCCCCCCCTTCGGTCCCTATTTTCCCATGCAGGTATTAACTCTCTAGGTCTGCTTCATATCCGCATGCAACAACGTACGTACCAAGGAGAGGTGCTTCGAGAGTCGGGCATTTATGTATCGATTCAATGAATTACATTTCCTATGGTGCGCCTAGCTCTCGCTTCATTCGCATCTTGATCTTGATCTTCCCAACACGAATATACTGGTTAGCTGCTCGAGTGGTTATGCGCAACTCCTGTATCGCCATTGACCGTGCCGTGGAATCTGCCGGGTCGAACACACCGATCCTGCAAGGTTCCTCGATCTTGGTACCTATACTCCTGCTTTCTCGTGCATGTCCACCTAGGTATTCCTGGAAGGAAGGGATGCCTACGTAAAGCAATAACGAGGCGGAAAGAGTGATGGAAGAAAACTGGTGACTGGACTGGCTATAATTACATTAACCCTCGCATCTCGCCCCTTCTTTCTCTCGCCGTCTCTCATACTCATCACTCATCATCTTTCCCGCCTTTCCCGCCTTTCCCTGCGCCTCCCCTTCTTCATCATTATCTTTCGTCTGCTAATCTACAACTTCTAGAGCACCAGTTGATCTTCTCAACTTGTCCCAGAGTGCTCTCTCAACTACTCACCCCCCGGACATCGTATTCGCACCAGTGTTCAGATTTTGTGGACAGATATCTCCTCAACATCTCAAGTCAGCCAAAGTAAACCCATCGCCTTTACTTCAACCTCGTTATAGTTGAAGTGATACCAACTCAGTCATACTGGTACGTTTTAACCACTATTTCAAAAGCTACGCAATGGGATACTTGTTGATGAGATCAACTAACTAATGTCGTCCCGGAAAAAGAGAGTTCGGAGTCCAATCTCCCACTCCCCCTCCCGGCAAACTCAAAAGTGTCTCAAGGAGCAGGGCTCGGGAAACCCGGCTCTTTGCATCCAGATATAGACCGGCCGGTGAACATCCAAGCGTGCGGCAAGCCAAACTCAATCGTAAGTCTAGCATCAGCACCGGACTGGAGAACGCTCCCTAGTCGCGGCACTTTGTATCGCAAGCTGACTTCATGCTCCTACTAGGCAGGCTGCTAGCCGACATACCTTCTCCCCAAATAAAGTTTCATCTAGGGCCCACCATCCCCTTCCCCAGTATCCAGCCGCATAAGTATATCTACTTGGACGGTGGGTGACCCTCTGGCTAGTCCTAGGTGTAGAGGACTTATCTAACCTTCTCACCTTGTAGGTCTATCAAGTCTCTCTAGCCACCGAGGTACTTTGACCGAATACCTAGTGGTCTATACCTTACACCTTAAATCACCTAGCCGAGCTTCACTTTCTACGCAGCTAGTAGAACTTCTGCCGGCAAGATATATCAAACACATCCCAAATACATCTCTTCTTCGACTCCTGATCCCAGATACTGGGCCGCTTTGGTAGAACTGCTCTAATAGATCAGGTGTCTCACGCCACTGGTATGTCCCGAACCGATCAGGATCATCCATCACTGGCCTTTACTAACATATGGCCGCGCAGATTATTGCACCTACCAAATCATCAAATATCGACTTCTCCTTTCCCCACGCCCTCCCACGTTAGAAATTGTTTAATAAAGTATACCACTCACGTTATGCCTACCATGACATCCCAAGCCTCAGGTAGCCCCTTGGCGCCCACGTACCGGGGCTATGTCGGGAGTACCATGGATGCTTTGATCCTTTTTGAAGCCTGTCTAAGTGGTGTTCTCTCTCATGTTTCACGAAGACCTCACGACCGAGAACGACCAGCTCTTATCCAAAGTGGGAACGTGTTCATCTACGAAGAACACTCATCAGGCATTAAACGCTGGACCGACGGCGTAGCATGGAGTCCCAGTAGAATTCTTGGCAATTTTCTCATATATCGAGAGCTCGACAAACCCTTTCAACCCGGCGAGAAAAAGCGCGCCATGAAGCGAAACAAACCAGAAAATGGTGTGTCGAAAGCTCCAGCGGCTTCCAAACAGACTTCTGTTAATCCTTCCGCAGCTGGTTCCTTGACTTCACCATCGAAGGCGGCGAGCACGGACCAAAATACTTCAAAAAACGATTCAGAAAGAGCATATATCGGTTCTTTGGTTGACTCGTACCAATTCAAGGACGACGGCTTAATCAAGAAAACAATCAGCGTGGTGTATAATGGCGTCACCCATCATCTGGTATCTTACTACGGTCTTGAGGAGGTCAAGGGGGATGGGCTGCAGACACCTGCCCATCACCAGGGACTTATGCATGTTCAACCTCGTGGTGAACTGTTTCGCTCCTCAAATTTTCGAGCACCCATCGACGACGGTGAATTGGATATTTATGACCCCACGAGGCCTTATTCCTTCCCTCAAGGTGTGGCGTATATGGGAGTGCCAGTGGCCGGTGTGCCCCAGCGGTCTCTATCTTTCTCGGCCCCATCCTTTGTCCAGCCTCAATGGAGTGGCACTCAGCAATATGCGCACAGTCCGACGTACGACATACAATCAACGATTCCATCACCAGCCACCAATTATAATCAACAGCAGATGGTATCAACTTATCCTTACGAGGTATCACCCTACGGTCAGTCCCGACCATCTAACTATGGTGCTATGGTGCAAAACCGACGACATTCAGCGATACCCAATGCGAATAGCGCAGCCCATATGACGTACTCAGCCGCCATGGTACCTAATGGCACCATAGCAATAGATCATAGTCTTTCAACCCATACCTTTGGGGACATGTTCAACGCTTCGACCCCCAATGCGACGGTGGAAAGCGCTTCAGCTAGCGGAGGAGGGGGCTACGAGACGTCTGAAGTAATCAGTCAGCAAAATGGCGTTCATGGCATGAGTGCTTCTCTACCACAGGGTGCAGCTGGATTTGAGAATCAACTCTCGAACGGATACAGCCATTCTATGAACCGACTGCCGATGAGCGAGTATGTCCAGGCATCGGGAGGACCAGCGTATGGTTCGGCAAGCAACAGCACAACACCAACCAACCTCACAATGGCTCTAGAGAGCACAGATTTAACACCCCGAGATGAGGATTGGGGTAGAGCGGACTCACTGCTCCCTAAGAACGAAGGAGACTATTAGTATTACACGTGTGAGGGTGTGCATTCTGTTGCCAGAAAATGTACCATCTAAAATGTTTGGCTTGTCTGTTTGTTTCTTGTTTCTGATAGCATCTTCATATGTCGGTGCGGCGCGGTTTTTGCCCTTTTGGTCAGCAAGCGCCGGCATGGTAGCAATGGCGTTCAGGGTAGGGCATGGGCATCTCTAATGGTGTGCTCATAGGCTGGTTGGTTGGTCATTCACGGTTCGTTTATTCTCTATTGCTCTTTTTATGTGTACTGGGCGTTAAATGGCGTTAAATGGAATTTAGGAGTTGCCCACCAGAAGTATTTATTTAATATTATTCTGACTAGGTATAACACTCTTTGGCGATAGCATTGTAGCAACACAGGTATTCGAGCGTAATGTAGTTATTGTGAGTAGTATCTGTAGAACTGTGGTGGTATGTCGTGACTCCTCACAGTGATTACAGTGCATGTAACGGTACTACAGCGGGCTAAGCCGCCAAAGGAGTCGAAAGGAACACGGTGCGCATCACTCGGTAATCGCTAATCGCACTGTGGCTAGGACATCTTCGGCCCTGCACACAATAGCTCTGTGTACCATTAGGTATACATGTACACGCTCACTTTGAACCGTAAACCTTCTGACATTGCCCTTCAAACTGCCTAGGTATCTAGATAGGTTGCCCGTCACTTCAAGTTGCTTGATTTATATATCGTGAGAGACCGCGTCGACGTCCCTATACGTCTTGCCCCGTGTTTCCTCTCTTTCTTTCCCCTTCTCTTTCTCTTTCTTCACTTATCCCTTATTTTCTTCCTTCTATCTCCCCGGCTCACATCCAATCAGAGCTAGAGACCAATGCTCGCTGGCCCCTTTTGACCTCAAGCTAGGATAACTTTGAAAATCAGTCAGGAGGCGTGAGGGGCCGCATATAGGTTTCGTTGCCAAAGTTCGCGTCCAGCGTCGGTTGGATGGCCTAGCGTTCCATTATCCTGTCGAGCTGGCACGCAAGCAATCAAAGCGCCGGCTATTGGACTCGGCATAAACTGGAGAGCCATAGACCCTGGGATACAAAGAAACTCGGCGAGGTTTGACGGGTCAGGCTGCGTTGGTTCCTTTATGCTGAGTGCGGTTGAGGTCGTGCGACGTTCAGCGGCTTAGTCATCATGTTGACGTACAGATCTGCTACTGCTACCTCCCCTTTGGCTCAATCATTCTTACGTGGTGCTTACGATGCAGCACGACATACTGGCTGTTCAAAGTTGTTGAAATGTCCTGTAAGATTTGACTCAGCACCAGCAAAAATTTCGTCGTTGTCCATCGTAGCGAGGGCGCGAAAAGGGCCGTTTGTACCAGGAGATGCGCCAACATACAGGGCAAACGGCGTGAAATCGCAAAGTTTTAGAGATAAGTTCGCAGCCACGGACTCGTTAAGGTTTTTATCAAACACGACGGCAAGGTATTTTGCTAAAGGGCAGGATGAAGGGCGGGGGTCTCCATCGGCACAACAAATTTCATCAGCATCACAACCGCAACCGCAACCGAAGGGCATCCGAAAGGTCTTGCCCTCCCTGACGGCACATGAGAATATTTATACTGTGCCGAATATTCTCACGTTTTCACGCCTCGTGGCTGCGCCCTTCATCGGCTACGCCATCCTCCACGACGCCCATACGCTAGCGCTCGGCCTCTTCGCCTACGCAGGCGTGTCGGACCTTCTCGATGGCTGGATCGCGCGTCGCTGGAAGCTTCAGACTGTTGTCGGAAGCGTCGTTGACCCCATGGCCGATAAGCTTCTCATGACCGTCCTGACTGTATGTCTGGCCATGCAGGGGTCATTGCCTGGTGCGTTTTATTCCATCTGATTTTCCGTTATTCTCTCTCTACCCCCACCCCACCAACACGACTTAGTAACCCCTTCCTCGTGAATATCTCTCACTTCTAGCTAACGTAAAAACCATGATATTCGCACCTTTAGTCTGGCTAGCAACTATCATTCTTGGCCGCGACGTGGGCCTCGGCATATCAGCCATCTATTACCGCTGGATCTCACTGCCGCCCCCAAAGACGTTCACAAGATACTGGGATTTCTCACTACCATCGGCTGAGGTGCGGCCTACAACTATCAGCAAGTACAACACGTTCTTACAGCTCGGTCTTATGGGCGCTACTATGGTTGTACCTGTTGTGGCTGTGGAGGCTGGTAGTGCCATGACTGTTTTTCAGTAAGGCTTTGTCTATTCCTTATCCTTCACTCTTTCCACTCCTTTCTCATCATATTTTGGCGAAGGCATGTGTCTCCCATGAATTACCGGCCATTTCACTTGCTTGGAAACCATAGAGATGATCGTTTGCTGATCCTGATTAGATATCTCGTAGCGACTACGACGGTGTGGAGCGGCCTAAGCTACGTGTTTAGCAAAGACGCAGTTAGAATCCTTTCGGAAAATAAAGAACGGAAACCGAAGGACCCCTAGAATTTATACACGTATAGATATTATTCAAGGGCTGTCTAGTCATACGGGGAAAAAAGAGAAGATTAATATCAACTGTCCCCATTCAGTGACAGGTAAAGCCCTTGTTGCTATCTGCATATTTTGTTACAAATGCTTGTATATCCAACGAATCCGACTTTGCGTTTATTTGCGCCAAACGTGACCCTGAACTCCTATGATGCAGATGAAGTCTGGCTATGCTATAAACTCCCGAACAGTTATCCATGTATCCTTGCAACTCACATCGTACACATTTTCATATAAACACAATCATCGTTGAATTCATTTACGCCGGGCCGCTGAATAAATCTTGCGTCCGCGCCTCAGAATCAAGAGAGTCAACCTCGGTGCCTAAGGGCGCCATATCAGCAGCCAGGACATTATCAAACTGTGTTGGGCGGTGCGCTTCTTTGCTCTTCCTCACGAAAGTGAGGAGCCGCACGCATCCGGCAGGTGTGATGCCTTCGATGCGTCGTGCCTGTCCCATGCTCTCCGGTCGCGTGGCTTTTAGAATCGCCTTCTCCACGATGCTGAGACCCGCCACATTTTCGTAGTCAAGGTCTGTAGGGAGTCTCAACGCCTCGTCGCGCATGGTGCGCGCGGTTTCCGCCTGCTGCATGACAACGTATGGCGCGTAGCGCGCTTCGGTAGAGACGCGGTTCTGGATCTTTTCGGAATACTGATGAATCTCAGGGATCTTGTCTGCGAGTTCGCGAATGCCGGTGTCGGGTTGGCGGAGCATCTCGTAACCGTTTCGCCCCCTGCCATCAATTCGCACGCGGAACCCCGCTTCCAACCAGGCCCGGCTAGTAAGGTGGTACGAGGCAAGAATAGAGGTCAGGGAATCGAGTTGGTCCTTTAAGTCGGTGTGGGCCGACCAGCGCTTGTCCGATACCACACCCCAGGAGCGACCTTTAGCCGTGAGGCGAAGGTCTGCGTTGTCGGCTCGGCTCGCCACCCGATATTCACTGCGCGACGTGAACATACGGTACGGCTCAGATACACCCTTGGTGATCAGGTCGTCTATCATAATGCCGATGTATCCATCGGCGCGGGTAATAGTGACGGGCTCGAGACCCTGCGCCGCCCGGCCGGCATTGATGCCAGCTATAATACCCTGCCCTGCAGCCTCCTCGTAGCCCGTCGTACCGTTTATCTGGCCGGCGAGAAATAGGCCAGAAATTGCCTTAGTCTCCAGTGTGGATTTCAAACTACGCGGGTCGACGTAGTCATACTCCACACCGTAGCCGGCCTGTGTCATGTGGGAGTTCTCGAGTCCCGGAATTGTGCGTAGGAGCTGCTCCTGTGCCTCAGCGGGAATCGTCATTGATAGTCCATTTGGGTAGATAAGATCGCTAGAGAATCCCTCCGGCTCCAACCACACGATGTGTCTATCCTTATCACCAAACTTGATAATCTTAGATTCAAGCGACGGACAGTACCGTGGTCCCTTCACAGTCTCTCGAATATGAATAGTCTTGTCAAGATTGGCGCGCGCGATGTCGTGTGAGCGCGCATTCGTGTAAGTGACCCAGCAGAGCATTTGATCTTCCACCGACACGCGGTCGTTGAGGTAACTGAAAGGTTCTGGTGGATCATCACCAGGTTGTATTGCGAGCGCACTGTAGTCGATACTATCTTTTGCAATCCGTGGCGGGGTACCTGTTTTCAAGCGCCCAAGCTTAAATCCAGCGTCACGTAACGACTTGCTCAGCCCGAAAGTCGCTTGTTCGCCCATACGCCCAGCTGGATAAGTCTCTAATCCGATATGTATCTCTCCGCCAAGGAAGGTTCCCGTCGTAATAATGACCTGTGTCGTTGGCAGTATCTCACCCGTCTCCAACCGTACACCCGTGATTCTGCTCTTGGCGGCACTATCTGGGTCCATGAAAGCCTCGTCTATGACGATATCCGAAACACTGCCAGTTATTATAGACAAGTTTGGGTATGTTTGCAACTCCTCGCGCATGTGCTTCTGATATAGGGCACGGTCAATTTGCGCTCGTGGTCCCCAAACTGCGGGTCCCTTTACCCGATTCAGAACCTTGAATTGCACGCCGGCCTTATCTATTATCCGCCCTGATACTCCGTCTAAAGCATCGATTTCTCGTAGTATTGTCCCTTTTCCTATCCCACCGAAGCTGGGATTGCACGAGCATACACCTAAGTTGTCGATCTTGGGCGTTATGAGGGCAGTTCTTGCCCCAGAGCGCGCTGCGGCGGCGCAGGCTTCGGTACCAGCATGTCCACCGCCTACAACAATAACATCAAATGGCCTAAGATTTGAATTAGGTTTTGTTGGTTGAGATGTGTACTGTAATTGGTTACTGACCTCGTTGCCTCCGGCGCAACTGTGGCAAGACCTCTACGCTTGGCACAGAGCGCAGGTCGTCGCCTCAGGGCACGACTGGTGCGACCTAGGCTCTTCGACTGCCACATGGACTTCATGTCGACTATGCCGCGTCGTTGTGTATTAGGAACACTCAGTTACAAGATCGGAAGGTCAATACATTACGCATCCTACCCAGGTCGCTGTCGCAATTCTAGCGAAAAGTTACTGATAAGAATCTAGATAACAGTGTGCCCGCTACTACAATTGGCAGGTGGTCTAGCTTGGGCTACGTGCCAAGACCTATGATCGGCAGGCGGTGAATGATTCTGCCGATGATATGATCAAGCCCAAATTGTTACCTAGGTAGACTTTCAATGATAGATGGTAGCTCCTATGAAGCCCATTCAGATACTTGGAGAACGGTCTACATGGCTGTTTCAGCTCGTATTTTCAAGATATACGTGTGCATTCAAGCATAAGCAGTTTCTTTTGATTTACTAGTGAGTTTCGCGAGTTTTATAAACTTCAATACTAGTTATACCTAGATATTGTAAGTTCCTCAAGGAAGATGTGAGGGCGTGCATATAGGTAGAACTCTCCTAGTGTACCATAGGTATCGTTCTTTTTCTACCCCTATATAACATCAACATTCGCACCTCATTGCATAAGTACTCCTTTTGTATTAAAGTAGGTGCTTAGCGAAACTCAGTTCTATTTTTCAATGAAAAAGCAATTTGCCATTTCAATACTATGCTAGAACCTAATCATGTATGTCGTCATCAGGCTGTGAAACATCCAGCCACTAATGAAGTGGTGCATGCATACATATACCATGGATAGTAGGCGGTCTAGCTCACCTAGTACCTGTTACTGCTGGCGGTGAACAATTGTGCCGGATAAATCATCACCATTCATGGTGCAGTTTCAGGAATTATTTAGACCTAGCTAGGTACATGGAAGTTCCAGCGTTGCATGAATCATTGGCTTCGGCTTTCAAAATAGAAACTTGCCTTACTAAACTAGTAAGAACCGGTAATTGAGCATGTGTTCTTGTCACAGCGAACTTAATATCACCTTCTCTGATCATAAGCTTGTACAAGCATCTCGTCAGCATGTTCGGCGATCTCTATGCCCTTTCCGACTGCACTTAAATCTTGTTCCAACTGAGTATATCCCCGTGATAAGCTGGGGGGGGGATATCCAGGTACCAGTACATTGTGGAATACGTACCTGGACTGATGATCTATCGCCACACCCAACCTTGATCCCAGATATCTGCTTATGCTACAACTAGAATTTTGCATGTGACGAAGCATGAAGTTTGGCATATTCAGCTCATACCATGATCTACTTGGACGGAGGGTGGCAGAGGTGCTCAGATCCACGGTATAGCATGAAAACACCAAGCACGTAGAAAGGTAATTGACTAGGCAGACGGGTTATTCTGCTTGGCTATTTGCGAGTATAACCTAAACCTGCAGCTGGTTGTTGCAGAAAGGGTGTATGCGATAAATTTGCTGTTGAGCTGGAAAAATCAAGGTATATGAGTTGACGACTGGGAAAAGGAGACACGTAAGAAGAAAGCCCATCGGTCCGACTGGTTCAAGACGCTCAGGTGGTATTCAAGCCTAATGTGTTTCTAAACAAGAGATACTCTATGGTATGCCTTGGCAATGGCAAGAAGTACTAGGTGGATTGCTGGTCTAAGAAGTTTGTTGGTTTCAGGGGGCTTGCCTCTCTTCTCAGGATAATCTCAAACCAGCCACAATGGCCCAGTTATGATTGGTCATTGGAACCGGCCCTTCTGCTAGAATCATGGCTACAATCTTTATAGCTTTTGCCGTTTATGTCCGTGAAAAATGAGCGTACATGAAACCCGTCGGTCGTTGCCGCGCTTTCCAGCTCTGAGCCGGGGGTTTTTGTTACACGTGTAACCTCTGTGCCGGCTGAAATATGCAGTTCGCCTTGCACTTCGGCCGTACGAAGGACCATTCTAGGCTGTTCATGATCTTTCAAGACATGCAGGCAATATTGGGCAATATTGGAAAGTGAGGTTATACAGACCTCGCTTCTTGAAACAGACCCTAGAGACCCAGGCGGTCTGGGCTGGCAGATCATTTGTATATAGAGCCATCCCAAGCCATCAACAGCCGAGAAGGAGTTGGTTGGTCAAGGACTACTGCAGCTCTAGAAGATCATTGTAATCTGAATTCCCAGTTCCAGGCCCAGTTTACCTGCCCTTGTTATAGTTTTACTAGATTGTTATTTCATGCTATCTTTGTCCTATAAAGGATATCGATTTATGGATTTATGAGTACTATTTTATTTTCTATTTCAATTGAAATAGATACACTACAAATTACTATACCAAACGAGTTCATACCCTTATGACCAATCATAATCTCCCCTCTGCTTAACGAGGGCGGCCTATATAAAAAAGACAAATGACCAGCCTCGAAATTAAGCTGTCCAATATATTATAATCTGTTGGGACCATCTAGGTCCTTGACTACCAGCTCCCTTCTAGACCCTGGTGGCTGAATGGGACATTATATACATTAGCATGGCTCTTGCTTCGGCTCCTGCTAATATCTAAATCCCAGGATGTTTCATTGGTTAGGAGGTCTATATAATTTTACCTCTTGACAAGATGCCGCATGCTTTATGAATTGTCATGAGCTTTCACGAGGGGTCCTTTGCAAGGCATGCGCTCACAGCAGTATGTGCATGTAACAGCTCGATGAATAAAATATATGGTCGTATTGATACCCCAGGTTTACATAGAGATGTATATGCCTCTAGATTTAGCTTTTCCTCATTCGATAGATATTTATTTAGGATGACTTATGAGATAACATTAGTTCAACAGCGACCCGGCCCGGGCGGGGGGGGGGGGGGGGGGGGCGGGGGGGGGGGGGGGGGGGGCGGGGGGGGGGGGGGGGGGGGGGGGGGGGGGGGGGT